>NC_138291.1:116362500-116537500 GCF_965601325.2 Salmo salar | reverse complement strand
TCCTCCTCTGTCTCTCTATATGAATTGATGGTGTGAAACGTGTGTGGTTTAGAGTCTGTTGAATAGCAGCAGTTGTAGAGGACAAAGCCCCAGTAGGCTGTAATCATATAGATGGCTCTTAACCTTGCAGTAGCAGAGGTGTAACCGTGAATATCAATGTGTTGTGGAACAGGATCTGGATAGCAGCGATACGTCCATCCGTGTTTTAATCCTCCCTCTGTCAGGAGAGGACAGGACTGATGAGATGAGAGAGGAGAAGAATGGAGAGAGAAAGGGGACTGAAGAGAGGAGAAGAATGGAGAGAGAGGAGAGAGAGAGAGAGAGAGGGGACTGAAGATAGGAGAAGAATGGAGAGAGAGAAAGGAGGGTAGTGAGAGAGAGAGAGAGAGAGAGAGAGAGAGAAAGGGGACTGAAGAGAGGAGAAGAATGGAGAGAGAGGAGAGAGAGAGAGAGAGAGAGAGGGGGGACTGAAGAGAGGAGAATAATGGAGAGAGAGAAAGGAGGGGAGAGAGAGAGAGGGGACTGAAGAGAGGAGGGTGGAGAGATGGAGGAAGAGGGGATAGGGAGAGAGAGGACCGGAGAGGGAGAGCTAGGAGAAAAGGGAGAGAAAGGGGGAGGAGAGGAATGGAGAAAGAGCGAGAGAAAGGAGGGGAGGAAAATAATAGGAGGAGAGACAGAGAAAGAGAGAAAGTTAGAGTTGGAGGGTGGGAGGGTTTTTTCACCTTGTTACAGAGCAGAGAATGAATGGCAGAAAGAAGAGAGGAAAAGAGCCCTGTCCCCTGTCCTCTGTCCCCCCTGTCCCCTCTTTATGACAAGGACTGAACTTCTCAGTGTCCCCTGTCCTCTGTCCCCTGTCCTCTGTCCCCTGTCCTCTGTCCCCTGTTCCCTCTGTCCCCTGTCCTCTGTCCCCTCTTTATGACAATGACTGAACTTCTCAGTGTCACTCTGTCACTAGTAGTGACATCCCTGCCTACATACTAAAGAGAGAGAAGAAGATAACTTATTCTACCATGGTTACTAGTGTCTGATAGTGATGTACAGTATTATTCTACCATGGTTACTAGTGTGTGATAGTGATGTACAGTATTATTCTACCATGGTTACTAGTGTGTGATATTAACGTACAGTATTATTCTACCATGGTTACTAGTGTGTGATAGTGACATACAGTATTATTCTACCATGGTTACTAGTGTGTGATATTAACGTACAGTAATATTCTACCATGGTTACTAGTGTGTGATATTAACGTACAGTATTATTCTACCATGGTTACTAGTGTGTGATAGTGACGTACAGTATTATTCTGCCATGGTTACTAGTGTGTGATATTAACATACAGTATTATTCTACCATGGTTACTAGTGTGTGATAGTGATATACAGTATTATTCTACCATGGTTACTAGTGTGTGATAGTGATGCACAGTATTATTCTACCATGGTTACTAGTGTGTGATATTAACGTAGAGTATTATTCTACCATGGTTACTAGTGTGTGATAGTGACGTACAGTATTATTCTACCATGGTTACTAGTGTGTGATAGTGACGTACAGTATTATTCTACCATGGTTACTAGTGTGTGATAGTGATGTACAGTATTATTCTACCATGGTTACTAGTGTGTGATATTAACATACAGTATTATTCTACCATGGTTACTAGTGTGTGATAGTGATGTACAGTATTATTCTACCATGGTTACTAGTGTGTGATATTAACGTACAGTATTATTCTACCATGGTTACTAGTGTGTGATATTAACATACAGTATAATTCTACCATGGTTACTAGTGTGTGATAGTGACGTACAGTATTATTCTACCATGGTTACTAGTGTGTGATAGTGATATACAGTATTATTCTACCATGGTTACTAGTGTGTGATAGTGATGCACAGTATTATTCTACCATGGTTACTAGTGTGTGATATTAACGTACAGTATTATTCTACCATGGTTACTAGTGTGTGATATTAACGTACAGTATTATTCTACCATGGTTACTAGTGTGTGATAGTGATGTACAGTAATATTCTACCATGGTTACTAGTGTGTGATAGTGACATACAGTATTATTCTACCATGGTTACTAGTGTGTGATATTAACGTACAGTATTATTCTACCATGGTTACTAGTGTGTGATAGTGATGTACAGTATTATTCTACCATGGTTACTAGTGTGTGATATTAACATACAGTATTATTCTACCATGGTTACTAGTGTGTGATAGTGATATACAGTATTATTCTACCATGGTTACTAGTGTGTGATAGTGATGCACAGTATTATTCTACCATGGTTACTAGTGTGTGATATTAACGTACAGTATTATTCTACCATGTTACTAGTGTGTGATAGTGACGTACAGTATTATTCTACCATGGTTACTAGTGTGTGATAGTGACGTACAGTATTATTCTACCATGGTTACTAGTGTGTGATAGTGATGTACAGTATTATTGCTACCATGGTTACTAGTGTGTGATATTAACGTACAGTATTATTCTACCATGGTTACTAGTGTGTGATAGTGATGTACAGTATTATTCTACCATGGTTACTAGTGTGTGATATTAACGTACAGTATTATTCTACCATGGTTACTAGTGTGTGATATTAACATACAGTATAATTCTACCATGGTTACTAGTGTGTGATAGTGACGTACAGTATTATTCTACCATGGTTACTAGTGTGTGATAGTGACGTACAGTATTATTCTACCATGGTTACTAGTGTGTGATACTGATGTACAGTATTATTCTACCATGGTTACTAGTGTGTGATATTAACGTACAGTATTATTCTACCATGGTTACTAGTGTGTGATAGTGACATACAGTATTATTCTACCATGGTTACTAGTGTGTGATATTAACGTACAGTAATATTCTACCATGGTTACTAGTGTGTGATATTAACGTACAGTATTATTCTACCATGGTTAGTAGTGTGTGATAGTGACGTACAGTATTATTCTGCCATGGTTACTAGTGTGTGATATTAACATACAGTATTATTCTACCATGGTTACTAGTGTGTGATAGTGATATACAGTATTATTCTACCATGGTTACTAGTGTGTGATAGTGATGCACAGTATTATTCTACCATGGTTACTAGTGTGTGATATTAACGTAGAGTATTATTCTACCATGGTTACTAGTGTGTGATAGTGACGTACAGTATTATTCTACCATGGTTACTAGTGTGTGATAGTGACGTACAGTATTATTCTACCATGGTTACTAGTGTGTGATAGTGATGTACAGTATTATTCTACCATGGTTACTAGTGTGTGATATTAACATACAGTATTATTCTACCATGGTTACTAGTGTGTGATAGTGATGTACAGTATTATTCTACCATGGTTACTAGTGTGTGATATTAACGTACAGTATTATTCTACCATGGTTACTAGTGTGTGATATTAACATACAGTATAATTCTACCATGGTTACTAGTGTGTGATAGTGACGTACAGTATTATTCTACCATGGTTACTAGTGTGTGATAGTGATATACAGTATTATTCTACCATGGTTACTAGTGTGTGATAGTGATGCACAGTATTATTCTACCATGGTTACTAGTGTGTGATATTAACGTACAGTATTATTCTACCATGGTTACTAGTGTGTGATATTAAGGTACAGTATTATTCTACCATGGTTACTAGTGTGTGATAGTGATGTACAGTAATATTCTACCATGGTTACTAGTGTGTGATAGTGACATACAGTATTATTCTACCATGGTTACTAGTGTGTGATATTAACGTACAGTATTATTCTACCATGGTTACTAGTGTGTGATAGTGATGTACAGTATTATTCTACCATGGTTACTAGTGTGTGATATTAACATACAGTATTATTCTACCATGGTTACTAGTGTGTGATAGTGATATACAGTATTATTCTACCATGGTTACTAGTGTGTGATAGTGATGCACAGTATTATTCTACCATGGTTACTAGTGTGTGATATTAACGTACAGTATTATTCTACCATGTTACTAGTGTGTGATAGTGACGTACAGTATTATTCTACCATGGTTACTAGTGTGTGATAGTGACGTACAGTATTATTCTACCATGGTTACTAGTGTGTGATAGTGATGTACAGTATTATTGCTACCATGGTTACTAGTGTGTGATATTAACGTACAGTATTATTCTACCATGGTTACTAGTGTGTGATAGTGATGTACAGTATTATTCTACCATGGTTACTAGTGTGTGATATTAACGTACAGTATTATTCTACCATGGTTACTAGTGTGTGATATTAACATACAGTATAATTCTACCATGGTTACTAGTGTGTGATAGTGACGTACAGTATTATTCTACCATGGTTACTAGTGTGTGATAGTGACGTACAGTATTATTCTACCATGGTTACTAGTGTGTGATACTGATGTACAGTATTATTCTACCATGGTTACTAGTGTGTGATATTAACGTACAGTATTATTCTACCATGGTTACTAGTGTGTGATAGTGATGTACAGTATTATTCTACCATGGTTACTAGTGTGTGATATTAACGTACAGTATTATTCTACCATGGTTACTAGTGTGTGATAGTGATGTACAGTAATATTCTACCATGGTTACTAGTGTGTGATAGTGACGTACAGTATTATTCTACCATGGTTACTAGTGTGTGATATTAACGTACAGTATTATTCTACCATGGTTACTAGTGTGTGATAGTGATGTACAGTATTATTCTACCATGGTTACTAGTGTGTGATATTAACATACAGTATAATTCTACCATGGTTACTAGTGTGTGATAGTGACGTACAGTATTATTCTACCATGGTTACTAGTGTGTGATAGTGATGTACAGTATTATTCTACCATGGTTACTAGTGTGTGATATTAACGTACAGTATTATTCTACCATGGTTACTAGTGTGTGATAGTGATATACAGTATTATTCTACCATGGTTACTAGTGTGTGATAGTGATGCACAGTATTATTCTACCATGGTTACTAGTGTGTGATATTAACGTACAGTATTATTCTACCATGGTTACTAGTGTGTGATAGTGACGTGCAGTATTATTCTACCATGGTTACTAGTGTGTGATAGTGACGTACAGTATTATTCTACCATGGTTACTAGTGTGTGATAGTGATGTACAGTATTATTGCTACCATGGTTACTAGTGTGTGATATTAACGTACAGTATTATTCTACCATGGTTACTAGTGTGTGATAGTGATGTACAGTATTATTCTACCATGGTTACTAGTGTGTGATATTAACGTACAGTATTATTCTACCATGGTTACTAGTGTGTGATATTAACATACAGTATAATTCTACCATGGTTACTAGTGTGTGATAGTGACGTACAGTATTATTCTACCATGGTTACTAGTGTGTGATAGTGATGTACAGTATTATTCTACCATGGTTACTAGTGTGTGATATTAACGTACAGTATTATTCTACCATGGTTACTAGTGTGTGATAGTGATGTACAGTATTATTCTACCATGGTTACTAGTGTGTGATATTAACATACAGTATTATTCTACCATGGTTACTAGTGTGTGATAGTGATGTACAGTAATATTCTACCATGGTTACTAGTGTGTGATAGTGACGTACAGTATTATTCTACCATGGTTACTAGTGTGTGATATTAACGTACAGTATTATGCTACCATGGTTACTAGTGTGTGATAGTGATGTACAGTATTATTCTACCATGGTTACTAGTGTGTGATATTAACATACAGTATTATTCCACCATGGTTACTAGTGTGTGATAGGGATGTACAGTATTATTCTGCCATGGTTACTAGTGTGTGATAGTGACGTACAGTATTATTCTACCATGGTTACTAGTGTGTGATAGTGATGTACAGTATTATTCTACCATGGTTACTAGTGTGTGATATTAACGTACAGTATTATTCTGCCATGGTTACTAGTGTGTGATATTAACGTACAGTATTATTCTACCATGGTTACTAGTGTGTGATAGTGATGTACAGTATTATTCTACCATGGTTACTAGTGTGTGATATTAACATACAGTATTATTCTACCATGGTTACTAGTGTGTGATATTAACGTACAGTATTATTCTACCATGGTTACTAGTGTGTGATAGGGATGTACAGTATTATTCTGCCATGGTTACTAGTGTGTGATAGTGACGTACAGTATTATTCTACCATGGTTACTAGTGTGTGATAGTGATGTACAGTATTATTCTACCATGGTTACTAGTGTGTGATATTAACGTACAGTATTATTCTGCCATGGTTACTAGTGTGTGATAGTGACGTACAGTATTATTCTACCGTGGTTACTAGTGTGTGATAGTGATGTACAGTATTATTCTACCATGGTTACTGGTGTGTGATAGTGACGTACAGTATTATTCTACCATGGTTACTAGTGTGTGATAGTGATGTACAGTATTATTCTACCATGGTTACTAGTGTGTCATAGTGACGTACAGTATTATTCTACCATGGTTACTAGTGTGTGATAGTGACGTACAGTATTATTCTACCATGGTTACTAGTGTGTGATATTAACGTACAGTATTATTCTGCCATGGTTACTAGTGTGTGATAGTGACGTACAGTATTATTCTACCGTGGTTACTAGTGTGTGATAGTGATGTACAGTATTATTCTACCATGGTTACTGGTGTGTGATAGTGACGTACAGTATTATTCTACCATGGTTACTAGTGTGTGATAGTGATGTACAGTATTATTCTACCATGGTTACTAGTGTGTCATAGTGACGTACAGTATTATTCTACCATGGTTACTGGTGTGTGATATTAACGTACAGTATTATTCTACCATGGTTACTAGTGTGTGATATTAACGTACAGTATTATTCTATCATGGTTACTAGTGTGTGATAGTGACGTACAGTATTATTCTACCATGGTTACTGGTGTGTGATATTAACGTACAGTATTATTCTACCATGGTTACTAGTGTGTCATAGTGACGTACAGTATTATTCTACCATGGTTACTAGTGTGTGATATTAACGTACAGTAATATTCTACCATGGTTACTAGTGTGTGATAGTGACGTACAGTATTATTCTACCATGGTTACTAGTGTGTGATAGTGATGTACAGTATTATTCTACCATGGTTACTAGTGTGTGATATTAACGTACAGTATTATTCTACCATGGTTACTAGTGTGTGATATTAACTTACAGTATTATTCTACCATGGTTACTAGTGTGTCATAGTGACGTACAGTATTATTCTACCATGGTTACTAGTGTGTGATAGTGACGTACAGTAATATTCTACCATGGTTTCTAGTGTGTGATTAACGTACAGTATTATTCTACCATGGTTACTAGTGTGTGATATTAACGTACAGTAATATTCTACCATGGTTACTAGTGTGTGATATTAACGTACAGTATTATTCTACCATGGTTACTAGTGTGTGATATTAACGTACAGTATTATTCTACCGTGGTTACTAGTGTGTGATATTAACGTACAGTATTATTCTACCATGGTTACTAGTGTGTGATAGTGATGTACAGTATTATTCTACCATGGTTACTAGTGTGTGATATTAACCTGTTGGGTCTAGGGGGCAGCATTTGCACGTCTGGATAAAAAAAATGTACCCGATTTAATCTGGTTACTAATCCTACCCAGTAACTAGAATATGCATATACTTATTATATATGGATAGAAAACACTCTAAAGTTTCCAAAACTGTTTGAATGGTGTCTGTGAGTATAACAGAACTCATTTGGCAGGCAAAACCCTGAGACATTTTCTGACAGGAAGTGGATACCTGATGTGTTGTATTGACTTCAAACCTATCCCATTGAAAAACACAGGGGTTTAGGAATATTTTGGCACTTCCTATTGCTTCCACTAGATGTCACCAGCCTTTACAAAGTGTTTTGAGTCTTCTGGAGGGAGATCTGACCGAACAAGAGCCATGGAACGGTGATGTCCCATTAGACACCTGGCGCGCTACTTCATGTTGGGTACCCTCGTTCCAATACGTTATAAAAGGCTATGCATTCGTCCACCTTGAATATTATTCATGTTCTGGTTAAAAAAGGCCCTAATGATTTATGCTATACAACGTTTGACATGTTTGAACGAACGGAAATATATTTTTTCCCCTCGTTCATGACGAGAAGTCCGGCTGGCTTACATCATGTGCTAACGAGACGGAGATTTTTGGACATAAATGATGAGCTTTTTTGAACAAAACTACATTCGTTATGGACCTGTGATACCTGGAAGTGACATCTGATGAAGAGAATCAAAGGTAATGGATTATTTACATAGTATTTTCGATTTTAGATCTCCCCAACATGACGTCTAGTCTGTATCGCAACGCGTATTTTTCTGGGCACAGTGCTCAGATTATTGCAAAGTGTGATTTCCCAGTAAGGTTATTTTTAAATCTGGCAAGTTGATTGCGTTCAAAAGATGTAAATCTATAATTCTTTAAATGACAATATAATATTTTACCAATGTTTTCTAATTTTAATTATTTAATTTGTGACGCTGACTTGACTGCCGGTTATTGGAGGGAAACGATTTCCTCAACATCAATGCCATAGTAAAACGCTGTTTTTGTATATAAATATGAACTTGATAGAACTAAAAATGCATGCATTGTCTAACATAATGTCCTAGGAGTGTCATCTGATGGAGATTGTAAAAGGTTAGTGTATCATTTTAGCTGGTTTTATGGTTTTGGTGACCCTGTCTTTGACTTGACAAAACATTACACACAACTCTTGTAAATGTACTGTCCTAACATACTCTAAATTTATGCTTTCGCCGTAAAACCTTTTTGAAATCGTAAAACGTGGTTAGATTAAGGAGATGTTTATCTTTCAAATGGTGTAACATAGTTGTATTTTTGAAAAATTTGAATTTTGACATTTATTTGGATTCAAATTTGCCGCTCTTGAAATGCACCTGCTGTTGATGGAGTGCACCACGGGTGGCACGCTAGCGTCCCACCTAGCCCCAAGAGGTTAACGTACAGTATTATTCTACCATGGTTACTAGTGTGTGATATTAACATACAGTATAATTCTACCATGGTTACTAGTGGTACAGTATTATTCTACCATGGTTACTAGTGTGTGATAGTGACATACAGTATTATTCTACCATGGTTACTAGTGTGTGATATTAACGTACAGTAATATTCTACCATGGTTACTAGTGTGTGATATTAACGTACAGTATTATTCTACCATGGTTAGTAGTGTGTGATAGTGACGTACAGTATTATTCTGCCATGGTTACTAGTGTGTGATATTAACATACAGTATTATTCTACCATGGTTACTAGTGTGTGATAGTGACGTACAGTATTATTCTACCGTGGTTACTAGTGTGTGATAGTGATGTACAGTATTATTCTACCATGGTTACTGGTGTGTGATAGTGACGTACAGTATTATTCTACCATGGTTACTAGTGTGTGATAGTGATGTACAGTATTATTCTACCATGGTTACTAGTGTGTCATAGTGACGTACAGTATTATTCTACCATGGTTACTGGTGTGTGATATTAACGTACAGTATTATTCTACCATGGTTACTAGTGTGTGATATTAACGTACAGTATTATTCTATCATGGTTACTAGTGTGTGATAGTGACGTACAGTATTATTCTACCATGGTTACTGGTGTGTGATATTAACGTACAGTATTATTCTACCATGGTTACTAGTGTGTCATAGTGACGTACAGTATTATTCTACCATGGTTACTAGTGTGTGATATTAACGTACAGTAATATTCTACCATGGTTACTAGTGTGTGATAGTGACGTACAGTATTATTCTACCATGGTTACTAGTGTGTGATAGTGATGTACAGTATTATTCTACCATGGTTACTAGTGTGTGATAGTGATATACAGTATTATTCTACCATGGTTACTAGTGTGTGATAGTGATGCACAGTATTATTCTACCATGGTTACTAGTGTGTGATATTAACGTACAGTATTATTCTACCATGGTTACTAGTGTGTGATATTAACGTACAGTATTATTCTACCATGGTTACTAGTGTGTGATAGTGATGTACAGTAATATTCTACCATGGTTACTAGTGTGTGATAGTGACATACAGTATTATTCTACCATGGTTACTAGTGTGTGATATTAACGTACAGTATTATTCTACCATGGTTACTAGTGTGTGATAGTGATGTACAGTATTATTCTACCATGGTTACTAGTGTGTGATATTAACATACAGTATTATTCTACCATGGTTACTAGTGTGTGATAGTGATATACAGTATTATTCTACCATGGTTACTAGTGTGTGATAGTGATGCACAGTATTATTCTACCATGGTTACTAGTGTGTGATATTAACGTACAGTATTATTCTACCATGGTTACTAGTGTGTGATAGTGACGTGCAGTATTATTCTACCATGGTTACTAGTGTGTGATAGTGACGTACAGTATTATTCTACCATGGTTACTAGTGTGTGATAGTGATGTACAGTATTATTGCTACCATGGTTACTAGTGTGTGATATTAACGTACAGTATTATTCTACCATGGTTACTAGTGTGTGATAGTGATGTACAGTATTATTCTACCATGGTTACTAGTGTGTGATATTCCATGGTTACTAGTGTGTGATAGTGATGTACAGTATTATTCTACCATGGTTACTAGTGTGTGATATTAACGTACAGTATTATTCTACCATGGTTACTAGTGTGTGATATTAACATACAGTATAATTCTACCATGGTTACTAGTGTGTGATAGTGACGTACAGTATTATTCTACCATGGTTACTAGTGTGTGATAGTGATGTACAGTATTATTCTACCATGGTTACTAGTGTGTGATATTAACGTACAGTATTATTCTACCATGGTTACTAGTGTGTGATAGTGATGTACAGTATTATTCTACCATGGTTACTAGTGTGTGATATTAACATACAGTATTATTCTACCATGGTTACTAGTGTGTGATAGTGATGTACAGTAATATTCTACCATGGTTACTAGTGTGTGATAGTGACGTACAGTATTATTCTACCATGGTTACTAGTGTGTGATATTAACGTACAGTATTATTCTACCATGGTTACTAGTGTGTGATAGTGATGTACAGTATTATTCTACCATGGTTACTAGTGTGTGATATTAACATACAGTATTATTCCACCATGGTTACTAGTGTGTGATAGGGATGTACAGTATTATTCTGCCATGGTTACTAGTGTGTGATAGTGACGTACAGTATTATTCTACCATGGTTACTAGTGTGTGATAGTGATGTACAGTATTATTCTACCATGGTTACTAGTGTGTGATATTAACGTACAGTATTATTCTGCCATGGTTACTAGTGTGTGATATTAACGTACAGTATTATTCTACCATGGTTACTAGTGTGTGATAGTGATGTACAGTATTATTCTACCATGGTTACTAGTGTGTGATATTAACATACAGTATTATTCTACCATGGTTACTAGTGTGTGATATTAACGTACAGTATTATTCTACCATGGTTACTAGTGTGTGATAGGGATGTACAGTATTATTCTGCCATGGTTACTAGTGTGTGATAGTGACGTACAGTATTATTCTACCATGGTTACTAGTGTGTGATAGTGATGTACAGTATTATTCTACCATGGTTACTAGTGTGTGATATTAACGTACAGTATTATTCTGCCATGGTTACTAGTGTGTGATAGTGACGTACAGTATTATTCTACCGTGGTTACTAGTGTGTGATAGTGATGTACAGTATTATTCTACCATGGTTACTGGTGTGTGATAGTGACGTACAGTATTATTCTACCATGGTTACTAGTGTGTGATAGTGATGTACAGTATTATTCTACCATGGTTACTAGTGTGTCATAGTGACGTACAGTATTATTCTACCATGGTTACTAGTGTGTGATAGTGACGTACAGTATTATTCTACCATGGTTACTAGTGTGTGATATTAACGTACAGTATTATTCTGCCATGGTTACTAGTGTGTGATAGTGACGTACAGTATTATTCTACCGTGGTTACTAGTGTGTGATAGTGATGTACAGTATTATTCTACCATGGTTACTGGTGTGTGATAGTGACGTACAGTATTATTCTACCATGGTTACTAGTGTGTGATAGTGATGTACAGTATTATTCTACCATGGTTACTAGTGTGTCATAGTGACGTACAGTATTATTCTACCATGGTTACTGGTGTGTGATATTAACGTACAGTATTATTCTACCATGGTTACTAGTGTGTGATATTAACGTACAGTATTATTCTATCATGGTTACTAGTGTGTGATAGTGACGTACAGTATTATTCTACCATGGTTACTGGTGTGTGATATTAACGTACAGTATTATTCTACCATGGTTACTAGTGTGTCATAGTGACGTACAGTATTATTCTACCATGGTTACTAGTGTGTGATATTAACGTACAGTAATATTCTACCATGGTTACTAGTGTGTGATAGTGACGTACAGTATTATTCTACCATGGTTACTAGTGTGTGATAGTGATGTACAGTATTATTCTACCATGGTTACTAGTGTGTGATAGTGATGTACAGTATTATTCTACCATGGTTACTAGTGTGTGATATTAACGTACAGTATTATTCTACCATGGTTACTAGTGTGTGATATTAACATACAGTATAATTCTACCATGGTTACTAGTGTGTGATAGTGACGTACAGTATTATTCTACCATGGTTACTAGTGTGTGATAGTGATATACAGTATTATTCTACCATGGTTACTAGTGTGTGATAGTGATGCACAGTATTATTCTACCATGGTTACTAGTGTGTGATATTAACGTACAGTATTATTCTACCATGGTTACTAGTGTGTGATATTAACGTACAGTATTATTCTACCATGGTTACTAGTGTGTGATAGTGATGTACAGTAATATTCTACCATGGTTACTAGTGTGTGATAGTGACATACAGTATTATTCTACCATGGTTACTAGTGTGTGATATTAACGTACAGTATTATTCTACCATGGTTACTAGTGTGTGATAGTGATGTACAGTATTATTCTACCATGGTTACTAGTGTGTGATATTAACATACAGTATTATTCTACCATGGTTACTAGTGTGTGATAGTGATATACAGTATTATTCTACCATGGTTACTAGTGTGTGATAGTGATGCACAGTATTATTCTACCATGGTTACTAGTGTGTGATATTAACGTACAGTATTATTCTACCATGTTACTAGTGTGTGATAGTGACGTACAGTATTATTCTACCATGGTTACTAGTGTGTGATAGTGACGTACAGTATTATTCTACCATGGTTACTAGTGTGTGATAGTGATGTACAGTATTATTGCTACCATGGTTACTAGTGTGTGATATTAACGTACAGTATTATTCTACCATGGTTACTAGTGTGTGATAGTGATGTACAGTATTATTCTACCATGGTTACTAGTGTGTGATATTAACGTACAGTATTATTCTACCATGGTTACTAGTGTGTGATATTAACATACAGTATAATTCTACCATGGTTACTAGTGTGTGATAGTGACGTACAGTATTATTCTACCATGGTTACTAGTGTGTGATAGTGACGTACAGTATTATTCTACCATGGTTACTAGTGTGTGATACTGATGTACAGTATTATTCTACCATGGTTACTAGTGTGTGATATTAACGTACAGTATTATTCTACCATGGTTACTAGTGTGTGATAGTGACATACAGTATTATTCTACCATGGTTACTAGTGTGTGATATTAACGTACAGTAATATTCTACCATGGTTACTAGTGTGTGATATTAACGTACAGTATTATTCTACCATGGTTAGTAGTGTGTGATAGTGACGTACAGTATTATTCTGCCATGGTTACTAGTGTGTGATATTAACATACAGTATTATTCTACCATGGTTACTAGTGTGTGATAGTGATATACAGTATTATTCTACCATGGTTACTAGTGTGTGATAGTGATGCACAGTATTATTCTACCATGGTTACTAGTGTGTGATATTAACGTAGAGTATTATTCTACCATGGTTACTAGTGTGTGATAGTGACGTACAGTATTATTCTACCATGGTTACTAGTGTGTGATAGTGACGTACAGTATTATTCTACCATGGTTACTAGTGTGTGATAGTGATGTACAGTATTATTCTACCATGGTTACTAGTGTGTGATATTAACATACAGTATTATTCTACCATGGTTACTAGTGTGTGATAGTGATGTACAGTATTATTCTACCATGGTTACTAGTGTGTGATATTAACGTACAGTATTATTCTACCATGGTTACTAGTGTGTGATATTAACATACAGTATAATTCTACCATGGTTACTAGTGTGTGATAGTGACGTACAGTATTATTCTACCATGGTTACTAGTGTGTGATAGTGATATACAGTATTATTCTACCATGGTTACTAGTGTGTGATAGTGATGCACAGTATTATTCTACCATGGTTACTAGTGTGTGATATTAACGTACAGTATTATTCTACCATGGTTACTAGTGTGTGATATTAAGGTACAGTATTATTCTACCATGGTTACCAGTGTGTGATAGTGACGTACAGTATTATTCTACCATGGTTACTAGTGTGTGATAGTGACATACAGTATTATTCTACCATGGTTACTAGTGTGTGATATTAACGTACAGTATTATTCTGCCATGGTTACTAGTGTGTGATAGTGACGTACAGTATTATTCTACCGTGGTTACTAGTGTGTGATAGTGATGTACAGTATTATTCTACCATGGTTACTAGTGTGTCATAGTGACGTACAGTATTATTCTACCGTGGTTACTAGTGTGTGATAGTGATGTACAGTATTATTCTACCATGGTTACTGGTGTGTGATAGTGACGTACAGTATTATTCTACCATGGTTACTAGTGTGTGATAGTGATGTACAGTATTATTCTACCATGGTTACTAGTGTGTCATAGTGACGTACAGTATTATTCTACCATGGTTACTGGTGTGTTATATTAACGTACAGTATTATTCTACCATGGTTACTAGTGTGTGATATTAACGTACAGTATTATTCTATCATGGTTACTAGTGTGTGATAGTGACGTACAGTATTATTCTACCATGGTTACTGGTGTGTGATATTAACGTACAGTATTATTCTACCATGGTTACTAGTGTGTCATAGTGACGTACAGTATTATTCTACCATGGTTACTAGTGTGTGATATTAACGTACAGTAATATTCTACCATGGTTACTAGTGTGTGATAGTGACGTACAGTATTATTCTACCATGGTTACTAGTGTGTGATAGTGATGTACAGTATTATTCTACCATGGTTACTAGTGTGTGATATTAACGTACAGTATTATTCTACCATGGTTACTAGTGTGTGATATTAACTTACAGTATTATTCTACCATGGTTACTAGTGTGTCATAGTGACGTACAGTATTATTCTACCATGGTTACTAGTGTGTGATAGTGACGTACAGTAATATTCTACCATGGTTTCTAGTGTGTGATTAACGTACAGTATTATTCTACCATGGTTACTAGTGTGTGATATTAACGTACAGTAATATTCTACCATGGTTACTAGTGTGTGATATTAACGTACAGTATTATTCTACCATGGTTACTAGTGTGTGATATTAACGTACAGTATTATTCTACCGTGGTTACTAGTGTGTGATATTAACGTACAGTATTATTCTACCATGGTTACTAGTGTGTGATATTAACTTACAGTATTATTCTACCATGGTTACTAGTGTGTGATAGTGATGTACAGTATTATTCTACCATGGTTACTAGTGTGTGATATTAACGTACAGTATTATTCTACCATGGTTACTAGTGTGTGATATTAACATACAGTATTATTCTACCATGGTTACTAGTGTGTGATAGTGATGTACAGTATTATTCTACCATGGTTACTAGTGTGTGATATTAACGTACAGTATTATTCTACCATGGTTACTAGTGTGTGATATTAACATACAGTATAATTCTACCATGGTTACTAGTGTGTGATAGTGACGTACAGTATTATTCTACCATGGTTACTAGTGTGTGATAGTGATATACAGTATTATTCTACCATGGTTACTAGTGTGTGATAGTGATGCACAGTATTATTCTACCATGGTTACTAGTGTGTGATATTAACGTACAGTATTATTCTACCATGGTTACTAGTGTGTGATATTAACGTACAGTATTATTCTACCATGGTTACTAGTGTGTGATAGTGATGTACAGTAATATTCTACCATGGTTACTAGTGTGTGATAGTGACATACAGTATTATTCTACCATGGTTACTAGTGTGTGATATTAACGTACAGTATTATTCTACCATGGTTACTAGTGTGTGATAGTGATGTACAGTATTATTCTACCATGGTTACTAGTGTGTGATATTAACATACAGTATTATTCTACCATGGTTACTAGTGTGTGATAGTGATATACAGTATTATTCTACCATGGTTACTAGTGTGTGATAGTGATGCACAGTATTATTCTACCATGGTTACTAGTGTGTGATATTAACGTACAGTATTATTCTACCATGTTACTAGTGTGTGATAGTGACGTACAGTATTATTCTACCATGGTTACTAGTGTGTGATAGTGACGTACAGTATTATTCTACCATGGTTACTAGTGTGTGATAGTGATGTACAGTATTATTGCTACCATGGTTACTAGTGTGTGATATTAACGTACAGTATTATTCTACCATGGTTACTAGTGTGTGATAGTGATGTACAGTATTATTCTACCATGGTTACTAGTGTGTGATATTAACGTACAGTATTATTCTACCATGGTTACTAGTGTGTGATATTAACATACAGTATAATTCTACCATGGTTACTAGTGTGTGATAGTGACGTACAGTATTATTCTACCATGGTTACTAGTGTGTGATAGTGACGTACAGTATTATTCTACCATGGTTACTAGTGTGTGATACTGATGTACAGTATTATTCTACCATGGTTACTAGTGTGTGATATTAACGTACAGTATTATTCTACCATGGTTACTAGTGTGTGATAGTGACATACAGTATTATTCTACCATGGTTACTAGTGTGTGATATTAACGTACAGTAATATTCTACCATGGTTACTAGTGTGTGATATTAACGTACAGTATTATTCTACCATGGTTAGTAGTGTGTGATAGTGACGTACAGTATTATTCTGCCATGGTTACTAGTGTGTGATATTAACATACAGTATTATTCTACCATGGTTACTAGTGTGTGATAGTGACGTACAGTATTATTCTACCGTGGTTACTAGTGTGTGATAGTGATGTACAGTATTATTCTACCATGGTTACTGGTGTGTGATAGTGACGTACAGTATTATTCTACCATGGTTACTAGTGTGTGATAGTGATGTACAGTATTATTCTACCATGGTTACTAGTGTGTCATAGTGACGTACAGTATTATTCTACCATGGTTACTGGTGTGTGATATTAACGTACAGTATTATTCTACCATGGTTACTAGTGTGTGATATTAACGTACAGTATTATTCTATCATGGTTACTAGTGTGTGATAGTGACGTACAGTATTATTCTACCATGGTTACTGGTGTGTGATATTAACGTACAGTATTATTCTACCATGGTTACTAGTGTGTCATAGTGACGTACAGTATTATTCTACCATGGTTACTAGTGTGTGATATTAACGTACAGTAATATTCTACCATGGTTACTAGTGTGTGATAGTGACGTACAGTATTATTCTACCATGGTTACTAGTGTGTGATAGTGATGTACAGTATTATTCTACCATGGTTACTAGTGTGTGATAGTGATATACAGTATTATTCTACCATGGTTACTAGTGTGTGATAGTGATGCACAGTATTATTCTACCATGGTTACTAGTGTGTGATATTAACGTACAGTATTATTCTACCATGGTTACTAGTGTGTGATATTAACGTACAGTATTATTCTACCATGGTTACTAGTGTGTGATAGTGATGTACAGTAATATTCTACCATGGTTACTAGTGTGTGATAGTGACATACAGTATTATTCTACCATGGTTACTAGTGTGTGATATTAACGTACAGTATTATTCTACCATGGTTACTAGTGTGTGATAGTGATGTACAGTATTATTCTACCATGGTTACTAGTGTGTGATATTAACATACAGTATTATTCTACCATGGTTACTAGTGTGTGATAGTGATATACAGTATTATTCTACCATGGTTACTAGTGTGTGATAGTGATGCACAGTATTATTCTACCATGGTTACTAGTGTGTGATATTAACGTACAGTATTATTCTACCATGGTTACTAGTGTGTGATAGTGACGTGCAGTATTATTCTACCATGGTTACTAGTGTGTGATAGTGACGTACAGTATTATTCTACCATGGTTACTAGTGTGTGATAGTGATGTACAGTATTATTGCTACCATGGTTACTAGTGTGTGATATTAACGTACAGTATTATTCTACCATGGTTACTAGTGTGTGATAGTGATGTACAGTATTATTCTACCATGGTTACTAGTGTGTGATATTAACGTACAGTATTATTCTACCATGGTTACTAGTGTGTGATATTAACATACAGTATAATTCTACCATGGTTACTAGTGTGTGATAGTGACGTACAGTATTATTCTACCATGGTTACTAGTGTGTGATAGTGATGTACAGTATTATTCTACCATGGTTACTAGTGTGTGATATTAACGTACAGTATTATTCTACCATGGTTACTAGTGTGTGATAGTGATGTACAGTATTATTCTACCATGGTTACTAGTGTGTGATATTAACATACAGTATTATTCTACCATGGTTACTAGTGTGTGATAGTGATGTACAGTAATATTCTACCATGGTTACTAGTGTGTGATAGTGACGTACAGTATTATTCTACCATGGTTACTAGTGTGTGATATTAACGTACAGTATTATTCTACCATGGTTACTAGTGTGTGATAGTGATGTACAGTATTATTCTACCATGGTTACTAGTGTGTGATATTAACATACAGTATTATTCCACCATGGTTACTAGTGTGTGATAGGGATGTACAGTATTATTCTGCCATGGTTACTAGTGTGTGATAGTGACGTACAGTATTATTCTACCATGGTTACTAGTGTGTGATAGTGATGTACAGTATTATTCTACCATGGTTACTAGTGTGTGATATTAACGTACAGTATTATTCTGCCATGGTTACTAGTGTGTGATATTAACGTACAGTATTATTCTACCATGGTTACTAGTGTGTGATAGTGATGTACAGTATTATTCTACCATGGTTACTAGTGTGTGATATTAACATACAGTATTATTCTACCATGGTTACTAGTGTGTGATATTAACGTACAGTATTATTCTACCATGGTTACTAGTGTGTGATAGGGATGTACAGTATTATTCTGCCATGGTTACTAGTGTGTGATAGTGACGTACAGTATTATTCTACCATGGTTACTAGTGTGTGATAGTGATGTACAGTATTATTCTACCATGGTTACTAGTGTGTGATATTAACGTACAGTATTATTCTGCCATGGTTACTAGTGTGTGATAGTGACGTACAGTATTATTCTACCGTGGTTACTAGTGTGTGATAGTGATGTACAGTATTATTCTACCATGGTTACTGGTGTGTGATAGTGACGTACAGTATTATTCTACCATGGTTACTAGTGTGTGATAGTGATGTACAGTATTATTCTACCATGGTTACTAGTGTGTCATAGTGACGTACAGTATTATTCTACCATGGTTACTAGTGTGTGATAGTGACGTACAGTATTATTCTACCATGGTTACTAGTGTGTGATAGTGATGTACAGTATTATTCTACCATGGTTACTAGTGTGTGATATTAACATACAGTATTATTCTACCATGGTTACTAGTGTGTGATAGTGATATACAGTATTATTCTACCATGGTTACTAGTGTGTGATAGTGATGCACAGTATTATTCTACCATGGTTACTAGTGTGTGATATTAACGTACAGTATTATTCTACCATGTTACTAGTGTGTGATAGTGACGTACAGTATTATTCTACCATGGTTACTAGTGTGTGATAGTGACGTACAGTATTATTCTACCATGGTTACTAGTGTGTGATAGTGATGTACAGTATTATTGCTACCATGGTTACTAGTGTGTGATATTAACGTACAGTATTATTCTACCATGGTTACTAGTGTGTGATAGTGATGTACAGTATTATTCTACCATGGTTACTAGTGTGTGATATTAACGTACAGTATTATTCTACCATGGTTACTAGTGTGTGATATTAACATACAGTATAATTCTACCATGGTTACTAGTGTGTGATAGTGACGTACAGTATTATTCTACCATGGTTACTAGTGTGTGATAGTGACGTACAGTATTATTCTACCATGGTTACTAGTGTGTGATACTGATGTACAGTATTATTCTACCATGGTTACTAGTGTGTGATATTAACGTACAGTATTATTCTACCATGGTTACTAGTGTGTGATAGTGACATACAGTATTATTCTACCATGGTTACTAGTGTGTGATATTAACGTACAGTAATATTCTACCATGGTTACTAGTGTGTGATATTAACGTACAGTATTATTCTACCATGGTTAGTAGTGTGTGATAGTGACGTACAGTATTATTCTGCCATGGTTACTAGTGTGTGATATTAACATACAGTATTATTCTACCATGGTTACTAGTGTGTGATAGTGATATACAGTATTATTCTACCATGGTTACTAGTGTGTGATAGTGATGCACAGTATTATTCTACCATGGTTACTAGTGTGTGATATTAACGTAGAGTATTATTCTACCATGGTTACTAGTGTGTGATAGTGACGTACAGTATTATTCTACCATGGTTACTAGTGTGTGATAGTGACGTACAGTATTATTCTACCATGGTTACTAGTGTGTGATAGTGATGTACAGTATTATTCTACCATGGTTACTAGTGTGTGATATTAACATACAGTATTATTCTACCATGGTTACTAGTGTGTGATAGTGATGTACAGTATTATTCTACCATGGTTACTAGTGTGTGATATTAACGTACAGTATTATTCTACCATGGTTACTAGTGTGTGATATTAACATACAGTATAATTCTACCATGGTTACTAGTGTGTGATAGTGACGTACAGTATTATTCTACCATGGTTACTAGTGTGTGATAGTGATATACAGTATTATTCTACCATGGTTACTAGTGTGTGATAGTGATGCACAGTATTATTCTACCATGGTTACTAGTGTGTGATATTAACGTACAGTATTATTCTACCATGGTTACTAGTGTGTGATATTAAGGTACAGTATTATTCTACCATGGTTACTAGTGTGTGATAGTGATGTACAGTAATATTCTACCATGGTTACTAGTGTGTGATAGTGACATACAGTATTATTCTACCATGGTTACTAGTGTGTGATATTAACGTACAGTATTATTCTGCCATGGTTACTAGTGTGTGATAGTGACGTACAGTATTATTCTACCGTGGTTACTAGTGTGTGATAGTGATGTACAGTATTATTCTACCATGGTTACTGGTGTGTGATAGTGACGTACAGTATTATTCTACCATGGTTACTAGTGTGTGATAGTGATGTACAGTATTATTCTACCATGGTTACTAGTGTGTCATAGTGACGTACAGTATTATTCTACCATGGTTACTAGTGTGTGATAGTGACGTACAGTATTATTCTACCATGGTTACTAGTGTGTGATATTAACGTACAGTATTATTCTGCCATGGTTACTAGTGTGTGATAGTGACGTACAGTATTATTCTACCGTGGTTACTAGTGTGTGATAGTGATGTACAGTATTATTCTACCATGGTTACTGGTGTGTGATAGTGACGTACAGTATTATTCTACCATGGTTACTAGTGTGTGATAGTGATGTACAGTATTATTCTACCATGGTTACTAGTGTGTCATAGTGACGTACAGTATTATTCTACCATGGTTACTGGTGTGTGATATTAACGTACAGTATTATTCTACCATGGTTACTAGTGTGTGATATTAACGTACAGTATTATTCTATCATGGTTACTAGTGTGTGATAGTGACGTACAGTATTATTCTACCATGGTTACTGGTGTGTGATATTAACGTACAGTATTATTCTACCATGGTTACTAGTGTGTCATAGTGACGTACAGTATTATTCTACCATGGTTACTAGTGTGTGATATTAACGTACAGTAATATTCTACCATGGTTACTAGTGTGTGATAGTGACGTACAGTATTATTCTACCATGGTTACTAGTGTGTGATAGTGATGTACAGTATTATTCTACCATGGTTACTAGTGTGTGATATTAACGTACAGTATTATTCTACCATGGTTACTAGTGTGTGATATTAACTTACAGTATTATTCTACCATGGTTACTAGTGTCTCATAGTGACGTACAGTATTATTCTACCATGGTTACTAGTGTGTGATAGTGACGTACAGTAATATTCTACCATGGTTTCTAGTGTGTGATTAACGTACAGTATTATTCTACCATGGTTACTAGTGTGTGATATTAACGTACAGTAATATTCTACCATGGTTACTAGTGTGTGATATTAACGTACAGTATTATTCTACCATGGTTACTAGTGTGTGATATTAACGTACAGTATTATTCTACCGTGGTTACTAGTGTGTGATATTAACGTACAGTATTATTCTACCATGGTTACTAGTGTGTGATATTAACTTACAGTATTATTCTACCATGGTTACTAGTGTGTGATAGTGATGTACAGTATTATTCTACCATGGTTACTAGTGTGTGATATTAACGTACAGTATTATTCTACCATGGTTACTAGTGTGTGATAGTGATATACAGTATTATTCTACCATGGTTACTAGTGTGTGATAGTGATGCACAGTATTATTCTACCATGGTTACTAGTGTGTGATATTAACGTAGAGTATTATTCTACCATGGTTACTAGTGTGTGATAGTGACGTACAGTATTATTCTACCATGGTTACTAGTGTGTGATATTAACATACAGTATTATTCTACCATGGTTACTAGTGTGTGATAGTGATATACAGTATTATTCTACCATGGTTACTAGTGTGTGATAGTGATGCACAGTATTATTCTACCATGGTTACTAGTGTGTGATATTAACGTAGAGTATTATTCTACCATGGTTACTAGTGTGTGATAGTGACGTACAGTATTATTCTACCATGGTTACTAGTGTGTGATAGTGACGTACAGTATTATTCTACCATGGTTACTAGTGTGTGATAGTGATGTACAGTATTATTCTACCATGGTTACTAGTGTGTGATATTAACATACAGTATTATTCTACCATGGTTACTAGTGTGTGATAGTGATGTACAGTATTATTCTACCATGGTTACTAGTGTGTGATATTAACGTACAGTATTATTCTACCATGGTTACTAGTGTGTGATATTAACATACAGTATAATTCTACCATGGTTACTAGTGTGTGATAGTGACGTACAGTATTATTCTACCATGGTTACTAGTGTGTGATAGTGATATACAGTATTATTCTACCATGGTTACTAGTGTGTGATAGTGATGCACAGTATTATTCTACCATGGTTACTAGTGTGTGATATTAACGTACAGTATTATTCTACCATGGTTACTAGTGTGTGATATTAACGTACAGTATTATTCTACCATGGTTACTAGTGTGTGATAGTGATGTACAGTAATATTCTACCATGGTTACTAGTGTGTGATAGTGACATACAGTATTATTCTACCATGGTTACTAGTGTGTGATATTAACGTACAGTATTATTCTACCATGGTTACTAGTGTGTGATAGTGATGTACAGTATTATTCTACCATGGTTACTAGTGTGTGATATTAACATACAGTATTATTCTACCATGGTTACTAGTGTGTGATAGTGATATACAGTATTATTCTACCATGGTTACTAGTGTGTGATAGTGATGCACAGTATTATTCTACCATGGTTACTAGTGTGTGATATTAACGTACAGTATTATTCTACCATGTTACTAGTGTGTGATAGTGACGTACAGTATTATTCTACCATGGTTACTAGTGTGTGATAGTGACGTACAGTATTATTCTACCATGGTTACTAGTGTGTGATAGTGATGTACAGTATTATTGCTACCATGGTTACTAGTGTGTGATATTAACGTACAGTATTATTCTACCATGGTTACTAGTGTGTGATAGTGATGTACAGTATTATTCTACCATGGTTACTAGTGTGTGATATTAACGTACAGTATTATTCTACCATGGTTACTAGTGTGTGATATTAACATACAGTATAATTCTACCATGGTTACTAGTGTGTGATAGTGACGTACAGTATTATTCTACCATGGTTACTAGTGTGTGATAGTGACGTACAGTATTATTCTACCATGGTTACTAGTGTGTGATACTGATGTACAGTATTATTCTACCATGGTTACTAGTGTGTGATATTAACGTACAGTATTATTCTACCATGGTTACTAGTGTGTGATAGTGACATACAGTATTATTCTACCATGGTTACTAGTGTGTGATATTAACGTACAGTAATATTCTACCATGGTTACTAGTGTGTGATATTAACGTACAGTATTATTCTACCATGGTTAGTAGTGTGTGATAGTGACGTACAGTATTATTCTGCCATGGTTACTAGTGTGTGATATTAACATACAGTATTATTCTACCATGGTTACTAGTGTGTGATAGTGACGTACAGTATTATTCTACCGTGGTTACTAGTGTGTGATAGTGATGTACAGTATTATTCTACCATGGTTACTGGTGTGTGATAGTGACGTACAGTATTATTCTACCATGGTTACTAGTGTGTGATAGTGATGTACAGTATTATTCTACCATGGTTACTAGTGTGTCATAGTGACGTACAGTATTATTCTACCATGGTTACTGGTGTGTGATATTAACGTACAGTATTATTCTACCATGGTTACTAGTGTGTGATATTAACGTACAGTATTATTCTATCATGGTTACTAGTGTGTGATAGTGACGTACAGTATTATTCTACCATGGTTACTGGTGTGTGATATTAACGTACAGTATTATTCTACCATGGTTACTAGTGTGTCATAGTGACGTACAGTATTATTCTACCATGGTTACTAGTGTGTGATATTAACGTACAGTAATATTCTACCATGGTTACTAGTGTGTGATAGTGACGTACAGTATTATTCTACCATGGTTACTAGTGTGTGATATTAACGTACAGTATTATTCTACCATGGTTACTAGTGTGTGATATTAACGTACAGTATTATTCTACCATGGTTACTAGTGTGTGATAGTGATGTACAGTAATATTCTACCATGGTTACTAGTGTGTGATAGTGACATACAGTATTATTCTACCATGGTTACTAGTGTGTGATATTAACGTACAGTATTATTCTACCATGGTTACTAGTGTGTGATAGTGATGTACAGTATTATTCTACCATGGTTACTAGTGTGTGATATTAACATACAGTATTATTCTACCATGGTTACTAGTGTGTGATAGTGATATACAGTATTATTCTACCATGGTTACTAGTGTGTGATAGTGATGCACAGTATTATTCTACCATGGTTACTAGTGTGTGATATTAACGTACAGTATTATTCTACCATGGTTACTAGTGTGTGATAGTGACGTGCAGTATTATTCTACCATGGTTACTAGTGTGTGATAGTGACGTACAGTATTATTCTACCATGGTTACTAGTGTGTGATAGTGATGTACAGTATTATTGCTACCATGGTTACTAGTGTGTGATATTAACGTACAGTATTATTCTACCATGGTTACTAGTGTGTGATAGTGATGTACAGTATTATTCTACCATGGTTACTAGTGTGTGATATTAACGTACAGTATTATTCTACCATGGTTACTAGTGTGTGATATTAACATACAGTATAATTCTACCATGGTTACTAGTGTGTGATAGTGACGTACAGTATTATTCTACCATGGTTACTAGTGTGTGATAGTAATGTACAGTATTATTCTACCATGGTTACTAGTGTGTGATATTAACGTACAGTATTATTCTACCATGGTTACTAGTGTGTGATAGTGATGTACAGTATTATTCTACCATGGTTACTAGTGTGTGATATTAACATACAGTATTATTCTACCATGGTTACTAGTGTGTGATAGTGATGTACAGTAATATTCTACCATGGTTACTAGTGTGTGATAGTGACGTACAGTATTATTCTACCATGGTTACTAGTGTGTGATATTAACGTACAGTATTATTCTACCATGGTTACTAGTGTGTGATAGTGATGTACAGTATTATTCTACCATGGTTACTAGTGTGTGATATTAACATACAGTATTATTCCACCATGGTTACTAGTGTGTGATAGGGATGTACAGTATTATTCTGCCATGGTTACTAGTGTGTGATAGTGACGTACAGTATTATTCTACCATGGTTACTAGTGTGTGATAGTGATGTACAGTATTATTCTACCATGGTTACTAGTGTGTGATATTAACGTACAGTATTATTCTGCCATGGTTACTAGTGTGTGATATTAACGTACAGTATTATTCTACCATGGTTACTAGTGTGTGATAGTGATGTACAGTATTATTCTACCATGGTTACTAGTGTGTGATATTAACATACAGTATTATTCTACCATGGTTACTAGTGTGTGATATTAACGTACAGTATTATTCTACCATGGTTACTAGTGTGTGATAGGGATGTACAGTATTATTCTGCCATGGTTACTAGTGTGTGATAGTGACGTACAGTATTATTCTACCATGGTTACTAGTGTGTGATAGTGATGTACAGTATTATTCTACCATGGTTACTAGTGTGTGATATTAACGTACAGTATTATTCTGCCATGGTTACTAGTGTGTGATAGTGACGTACAGTATTATTCTACCGTGGTTACTAGTGTGTGATAGTGATGTACAGTATTATTCTACCATGGTTACTGGTGTGTGATAGTGACGTACAGTATTATTCTACCATGGTTACTAGTGTGTGATAGTGATGTACAGTATTATTCTACCATGGTTACTAGTGTGTCATAGTGACGTACAGTATTATTCTACCATGGTTACTAGTGTGTGATAGTGACGTACAGTATTATTCTACCATGGTTACTAGTGTGTGATATTAACGTACAGTATTATTCTGCCATGGTTACTAGTGTGTGATAGTGACGTACAGTATTATTCTACTGTGGTTACTAGTGTGTGATAGTGATGTACAGTATTATTCTACCATGGTTACTGGTGTGTGATAGTGACGTACAGTATTATTCTACCATGGTTACTAGTGTGTGATAGTGATGTACAGTATTATTCTACCATGGTTACTAGTGTGTCATAGTGACGTACAGTATTATTCTACCATGGTTACTGGTGTGTGATATTAACGTACAGTATTATTCTACCATGGTTACTAGTGTGTGATATTAACGTACAGTATTATTCTATCATGGTTACTAGTGTGTGATAGTGACGTACAGTATTATTCTACCATGGTTACTGGTGTGTGATATTAACGTACAGTATTATTCTACCATGGTTACTAGTGTGTCATAGTGACGTACAGTATTATTCTACCATGGTTACTAGTGTGTGATATTAACGTACAGTAATATTCTACCATGGTTACTAGTGTGTGATAGTGACGTACAGTATTATTCTACCATGGTTACTAGTGTGTGATAGTGATGTACAGTATTATTCTACCATGGTTACTAGTGTGTGATATTAACTTACAGTATTATTCTACCATGGTTACTAGTGTGTCATAGTGACGTACAGTATTATTCTACCATGGTTACTAGTGTTTGATAGTGACGTACAGTAATATTCTACCATGGTTTCTAGTGTGTGATTAACGTACAGTATTATTCTACCATGGTTACTAGTGTGTGATATTAACGTACAGTAATATTCTACCATGGTTACTAGTGTGTGATATTAACGTACAGTATTATTCTACCATGGTTACTGGTGTGTTATAGTGACGTGCAGTATTATTCTACCATGGTTACTAGTGTGTGATAGTGACGTACAGTATTATTCTACCATGGTTACTAGTGTGTGATAGTGATGTACAGTATTATTGCTACCATGGTTACTAGTGTGTGATATTAACGTACAGTATTATTCTACCATGGTTACTAGTGTGTGATAGTGATGTACAGTATTATTCTACCATGGTTACTAGTGTGTGATATTAACGTACAGTATTATTCTACCATGGTTACTAGTGTGTGATATTAACATACAGTATAATTCTACCATGGTTACTAGTGTGTGATAGTGACGTACAGTATTATTCTACCATGGTTACTAGTGTGTGATAGTGATGTACAGTATTATTCTACCATGGTTACTAGTGTGTGATATTAACGTACAGTATTATTCTACCATGGTTACTAGTGTGTGATAGTGATGTACAGTATTATTCTACCATGGTTACTAGTGTGTGATATTAACATACAGTATTATTCTACCATGGTTACTAGTGTGTGATAGTGATGTACAGTAATATTCTACCATGGTTACTAGTGTGTGATAGTGACGTACAGTATTATTCTACCATGGTTACTAGTGTGTGATATTAACGTACAGTATTATTCTACCATGGTTACTAGTGTGTGATAGTGATGTACAGTATTATTCTACCATGGTTACTAGTGTGTGATATTAACATACAGTATTATTCCACCATGGTTACTAGTGTGTGATAGGGATGTACAGTATTATTCTGCCATGGTTACTAGTGTGTGATAGTGACGTACAGTATTATTCTACCATGGTTACTAGTGTGTGATAGTGATGTACAGTATTATTCTACCATGGTTACTAGTGTGTGATATTAACGTACAGTATTATTCTGCCATGGTTACTAGTGTGTGATATTAACGTACAGTATTATTCTACCATGGTTACTAGTGTGTGATAGTGATGTACAGTATTATTCTACCATGGTTACTAGTGTGTGATATTAACATACAGTATTATTCTACCATGGTTACTAGTGTGTGATATTAACGTACAGTATTATTCTACCATGGTTACTAGTGTGTGATAGGGATGTACAGTATTATTCTGCCATGGTTACTAGTGTGTGATAGTGACGTACAGTATTATTCTACCATGGTTACTAGTGTGTGATAGTGATGTACAGTATTATTCTACCATGGTTACTAGTGTGTGATATTAACGTACAGTATTATTCTGCCATGGTTACTAGTGTGTGATAGTGACGTACAGTATTATTCTACCGTGGTTACTAGTGTGTGATAGTGATGTACAGTATTATTCTACCATGGTTACTGGTGTGTGATAGTGACGTACAGTATTATTCTACCATGGTTACTAGTGTGTGATAGTGATGTACAGTATTATTCTACCATGGTTACTAGTGTGTCATAGTGACGTACAGTATTATTCTACCATGGTTACTAGTGTGTGATAGTGACGTACAGTATTATTCTACCATGGTTACTAGTGTGTGATATTAACGTACAGTATTATTCTGCCATGGTTACTAGTGTGTGATAGTGACGTACAGTATTATTCTACCGTGGTTACTAGTGTGTGATAGTGATGTACAGTATTATTCTACCATGGTTACTGGTGTGTGATAGTGACGTACAGTATTATTCTACCATGGTTACTAGTGTGTGATAGTGATGTACAGTATTATTCTACCATGGTTACTAGTGTGTCATAGTGACGTACAGTATTATTCTACCATGGTTACTGGTGTGTGATATTAACGTACAGTATTATTCTACCATGGTTACTAGTGTGTGATATTAACGTACAGTATTATTCTATCATGGTTACTAGTGTGTGATAGTGACGTACAGTATTATTCTACCATGGTTACTGGTGTGTGATATTAACGTACAGTATTATTCTACCATGGTTACTAGTGTGTCATAGTGACGTACAGTATTATTCTACCATGGTTACTAGTGTGTGATATTAACGTACAGTAATATTCTACCATGGTTACTAGTGTGTGATAGTGACGTACAGTATTATTCTACCATGGTTACTAGTGTGTGATAGTGATGTACAGTATTATTCTACCATGGTTACTAGTGTGTGATATTAACGTACAGTATTATTCTACCATGGTTACTAGTGTGTGATATTAACTTACAGTATTATTCTACCATGGTTACTAGTGTGTCATAGTGACGTACAGTATTATTCTACCATGGTTACTAGTGTTTGATAGTGACGTACAGTAATATTCTACCATGGTTTCTAGTGTGTGATTAACGTACAGTATTATTCTACCATGGTTACTAGTGTGTGATATTAACGTACAGTAATATTCTACCATGGTTACTAGTGTGTGATATTAACGTACAGTATTATTCTACCATGGTTACTAGTGTGTGATATTAACGTACAGTATTATTCTACCGTGGTTACTAGTGTGTGATATTAACGTACAGTATTATTCTACCATGGTTACTAGTGTGTGATAGTGATGTACAGTATTATTCTACCACGGTTACTAGTGTGTGATATTAACGTACAGTATTATTCTACCATGGTTACTAGTGTGTGATATTAACTTACAGTATTATTCTACCATGGTTACTAGTGTGTGATAGTGATATACAGTATTATTCTACCATGGTTACTAGTGTGTGATAGTGATGTACAGTATTATTCTACCATGGTTACTAGTGTGTGATATTAACATACAGTATTATTCTACCATGGTTACTAGTGTGTGATAGTGATATACAGTATTATTCTACCATGGTTACTAGTGTGTGATAGTGATGCACAGTATTATTCTACCATGGTTACTAGTGTGTGATATTAACGTACAGTATTATTCTACCATGGTTACTAGTGTGTGATAGTGACGTGCAGTATTATTCTACCATGGTTACTAGTGTGTGATAGTGACGTACAGTATTATTCTACCATGGTTACTAGTGTGTGATAGTGATGTACAGTATTATTGCTACCATGGTTACTAGTGTGTGATATTAACGTACAGTATTATTCTACCATGGTTACTAGTGTGTGATAGTGATGTACAGTATTATTCTACCATGGTTACTAGTGTGTGATATTAACGTACAGTATTATTCTACCATGGTTACTAGTGTGTGATATTAACATACAGTATAATTCTACCATGGTTACTAGTGTGTGATAGTGACGTACAGTATTATTCTACCATGGTTACTAGTGTGTGATAGTGATGTACAGTATTATTCTACCATGGTTACTAGTGTGTGATATTAACGTACAGTATTATTCTACCATGGTTACTAGTGTGTGATAGTGATGTACAGTATTATTCTACCATGGTTACTAGTGTGTGATATTAACATACAGTATTATTCTACCATGGTTACTAGTGTGTGATAGTGATGTACAGTAATATTCTACCATGGTTACTAGTGTGTGATAGTGACGTACAGTATTATTCTACCATGGTTACTAGTGTGTGATATTAACGTACAGTATTATTCTACCATGGTTACTAGTGTGTGATAGTGATGTACAGTATTATTCTACCATGGTTACTAGTGTGTGATATTAACATACAGTATTATTCCACCATGGTTACTAGTGTGTGATAGGGATGTACAGTATTATTCTGCCATGGTTACTAGTGTGTGATAGTGACGTACAGTATTATTCTACCATGGTTACTAGTGTGTGATAGTGATGTACAGTATTATTCTACCATGGTTACTAGTGTGTGATATTAACGTACAGTATTATTCTGCCATGGTTACTAGTGTGTGATATTAACGTACAGTATTATTCTACCATGGTTACTAGTGTGTGATAGTGATGTACAGTATTATTCTACCATGGTTACTAGTGTGTGATATTAACATACAGTATTATTCTACCATGGTTACTAGTGTGTGATATTAACGTACAGTATTATTCTACCATGGTTACTAGTGTGTGATAGGGATGTACAGTATTATTCTGCCATGGTTACTAGTGTGTGATAGTGACGTACAGTATTATTCTACCATGGTTACTAGTGTGTGATAGTGATGTACAGTATTATTCTACCATGGTTACTAGTGTGTGATATTAACGTACAGTATTATTCTGCCATGGTTACTAGTGTGTGATAGTGACGTACAGTATTATTCTACCGTGGTTACTAGTGTGTGATAGTGATGTACAGTATTATTCTACCATGGTTACTGGTGTGTGATAGTGACGTACAGTATTATTCTACCATCAAATCAAATCAAATCAAATTTATTTTTATATAGCCCTTCGTACATCAGCTGATATTCTCAAAGTGCTGTACAGAAACCCAGCCTAAAACCCCAAACAGCAAGCAAAGCATGTGAAAGAAGCACGGTGGCTAGGAAAAACTCCCTAGGAAAAACTCCCTAGAAAGGCCAAAAACCTAGGAAGAAACCTAGAGAGGAACCAGGCTATGAGGGGTGGCCAGTCCTCTTCTGGCTGTGCAGGGTGGATATTATAACAGAACATGGTCAAAATGTTAAAATGTTAAAATGTTCATAAATGACCAGCATGGTCAAATAATAATAATCATAGTAGTTGTCGAGGGTGCAACAAGCACGTCCGGTGAACAGGTCAGGGTTCCATAGCCGCAGGCAGAACAGTTGAAACTGGAGCAGCAGCACGGCCAGGTGGACTGGGGACAGCAAGGAGTCATCATACCAGGTAGTCCTGAGGCATGGTCCTAGGGCTCAGGTCCTCCGAGAGAAAGACAGAAAGAGAGAAAGAGAGAATTAGAGAGAGCATATTTAAATACACACAGGACACCGGATAAGACAAGAGAAATACTCCAGATGTAACAGACTGACCCTAGCCCCCCGACACATAAACTACTGCAGCATAAATACTGGAGGCTGAGACAGGAGGGATCAGAAGACACTGTGGCCCCATCCGATGATACCCCCGGACAGGGCCAAACAGGCAGGATATAACCCCACCCACTTTGCCAAAGCACAGCCCCCACACCACTAGAGGGATGTCTCCAACCACCAACTTACCGTCCTAAGACAAGGCCGAGTATAGCCCACAACGATCTCCGCCATGGCACAACCCAAGGGGGGGGGGGGGGCGCCAACCCAGACAGGAAGACCACGTCAGTGACTCAACCCACTCAAGTGACGCACCCCTCCCATGGACGGCATGGAAGAACACCAGTAGGCCAGTGACTCAGCCTCTGTAAAAGGGTTAGAGGCAGAGAATCCCAGTGGAAAGAGGGGAACCGGCAAGGCAGAGACAGCAAGGGCGGTTCGTTGCTCCAGCCTTTCCGTTCACCTTCACACTCCTGGGCCAGACTATACTTAATCATAGGACCTACTGAAGAGATAAGTCTTCAGTAAAGACTTAAAGGTTGAGACTGAGTCTGCGTCTCTCACATTGGTAGGCAGACCATTCCATAAAAATGGAGCTCTATAGGAGAAAGCCCTACCTCCAGCCGTTTGCTTAGAAATTCTAGGGACAATTAGGAGGCCTGCGTCTTGTGACCGTAGCGTACGTGTAGGTATGTACGGCAGGACCAAATCGGAAAGATAGGTAGGAGCAAGCCCATGTAATGCTTTGTAGGTTAGCAGTAAAACCTTGAAATCAGCCCTTGCCTTAACAGGAAGCCAGTGTAGGGAGGCTAACACTGGAGTAATATGATCAAATTTTTTGGTTCTAGTCAGGATTCTAGCAGCCGTATTTAGCACTAACTGAAGTTTATTTAGTGCTTTATCCGGGTAGCCGGAAAGTAGAGCATTGCAGTAGTCCAGCCTAGAAGTAACAAAAGCATGGATTAATTTTTCTGCGTCATTTTTGGACAGAAAATTTCTGATTTTTGCAATGTTACGTAGATGGAAAAAAGCTGTCCTTGAAACAGTCTTGATATGTTCTTCAAAAGAGAGATCAGGGTCCAGAGTAACGCCGAGGTCCTTCACAGTTTTATTTGAGACGACTGTACAACCATCCAGATTAATTGTCAGATTCAACAGAAGATCTCTTTGTTTCTTGGGACCTAGAACAAGCATCTCTGTTTTGTCCGAGTTTAAAAGTAGAAAGTTTGCAGCCATCCACTTCTTTATGTCTGAAACACAGGCTTCTAGCGAGGGCAATTTTGGGGCTTCACCATGTTTCATTGAAATGTACAGCTGTGTGTCGTCCGCATAGCAGTGAAATTTAACATTATGTTTTCGAATGACATCCCCAAGATGTAAAATATATAGTGAATGGTTACTAGTGTGTGATAGTGATGTACAGTATTATTCTACCATGGTTACTAGTGTGTGATATTAACGTACAGTATTATTCTGCCATGGTTACTAGTGTGTGATAGTGACGTACAGTATTATTCTACCGTGGTTACTAGTGTGTGATAGTGATGTACAGTATTATTCTACCATGGTTACTGGTGTGTGATAGTGACGTACAGTATTATTCTACCATGGTTACTAGTGTGTGATAGTGATGTACAGTATTATTCTACCATGGTTACTAGTGTGTCATAGTGACGTACAGTATTATTCTACCATGGTTACTGGTGTGTGATATTAACGTACAGTATTATTCTACCATGGTTACTAGTGTGTGATATTAACGTACAGTATTATTCTATCATGGTTACTAGTGTGTGATAGTGACGTACAGTATTATTCTACCATGGTTACTGGTGTGTGATATTAACGTACAGTATTATTCTACCATGGTTACTAGTGTGTCATAGTGACGTACAGTATTATTCTACCATGGTTACTAGTGTGTGATATTAACGTACAGTAATATTCTACCATGGTTACTAGTGTGTGATAGTGACGTACAGTATTATTCTACCATGGTTACTAGTGTGTGATAGTGATGTACAGTATTATTCTACCATGGTTACTAGTGTGTGATATTAACGTACAGTATTATTCTACCATGGTTACTAGTGTGTGATATTAACTTACAGTATTATTCTACCATGGTTACTAGTGTGTCATAGTGACGTACAGTATTATTCTACCATGGTTACTAGTGTTTGATAGTGACGTACAGTAATATTCTACCATGGTTTCTAGTGTGTGATTAACGTACAGTATTATTCTACCATGGTTACTAGTGTGTGATATTAACGTACAGTAATATTCTACCATGGTTACTAGTGTGTGATATTAACGTACAGTATTATTCTACCATGGTTACTAGTGTGTGATATTAACGTACAGTATTATTCTACCGTGGTTACTAGTGTGTGATATTAACGTACAGTATTATTCTACCATGGTTACTAGTGTGTGATATTAACTTACAGTATTATTCTACCATGGTTACTAGTGTGTGATAGTGATGTACAGTATTATTCTACCATGGTTACTAGTGTGTGATATTAACGTACAGTATTATTCTGCCATGGTTACTAGTGTGTGATAGTGACGTACAGTATTATTCTACCGTGGTTACTAGTGTGTGATAGTGATGTACAGTATTATTCTACCATGGTTACTGGTGTGTGATAGTGACGTACAGTATTATTCTACCATGGTTACTAGTGTGTGATAGTGATGTACAGTATTATACTACCATGGTTACTAGTGTGTCATAGTGACGTACCGTATTATTCTACCATGGTTACTGGTGTGTGATATTAACGTACAGTATTATTCTACCATGGTTACTAGTGTGTGATATTAACGTACAGTATTATTCTATCATGGTTACTAGTGTGTGATAGTGACGTACAGTATTATTCTACCATGGTTACTGGTGTGTGATATTAACGTACAGTATTATTCTACCATGGTTACTAGTGTGTCATAGTGACGTACAGTATTATTCTACCATGGTTACTAGTGTGTGATATTAACGTACAGTAATATTCTACCATGGTTACTAGTGTGTGATAGTGACGTACAGTATTATTCTACCATGGTTACTAGTGTGTGATAGTGATGTACAGTATTATTCTACCACGGTTACTAGTGTGTGATATTAACGTACAGTATTATTCTACCATGGTTACTAGTGTGTGATATTAACTTACAGTATTATTCTACCATGGTTACTAGTGTGTCATAGTGACGTACAGTATTATTCTACCATGGTTACTAGTGTGTGATAGTGACGTACAGTAATATTCTACCATGGTTTCTAGTGTGTGATATTAACGTACAGTATTATTCTACCATGGTTACTAGTGTGTGATATTAACGTACAGTAATATTCTACCATGGTTACTAGTGTGTGATATTAACGTACAGTATTATTCTACCATGGTTACTAGTGTGTGATATTAACGTACAGTATTATTCTACCGTGGTTACTAGTGTGTGATATTAACGTACAGTATTATTCTACCATGGTTACTAGTGTGTGATATTAACTTACAGTATTATTCTACCATGGTTACTAGTGTGTCATAGTGACGTACAGTATTATTCTACCATGGTTACTAGTGTGTGATAGTGACGTACAGTAATATTCTACCATGGTTACTAGTGTGTGATATTAACGTACAGTATTATTCTACCATGGTTACTAGTGTGTGATATTAACATACAGTATTATTCTACCATGGTTACTAGTGTGTGATAGTGACGTACAGTATTATTCTACCATGGTTACTAGTGTGTGATAGTGACGTACAGTATTATATACTAAAAGTAACAAGTTAAACATTAAAGGGATAGTGTAGAGATTTCCAGATGTAGGTTGTTTTTCTAGAGACAAATTCATGGATACCATTTCTATTTCTCATCGGGCAGTTTGGAGATTATAGAAGTTAGCATATCGTTAGTTTAGCGTAATTGTTGAAAGTCTCCCGGTACAGTTGCCAGGTCGTCTGAAAAGCAGGGAAGTAAACCTTGTAACTACTCCAAGCTGAGTAGTTGGTCATTACAAAGCTATACTTAGAAATCAATATTGTGTTTTTAATCATTAAAAAAAAACAATATTCTATCTACTTACTCATTGTGTTCCGTTGTCGCACAGAAATGTATAAAGAGCTTGCAATGTTGTATTGGTCTCAATGACGCTGCCCGTGTGCTCACAGACGCCATAATAGGAAAGATACAATGTTGCGAACTCTATATATCTCTATGGGACAACGGGACACAATGAGGAAGATTCTCATTTCTTCTTATTATTATGTATATATATTTATTTATTTATTATTATTTATTATTATTTGTTTTTTTGCCATTTCAAACCAGCTGGGGCTTTCCCCAAATGTTGCAAAGAGTGAGACAGAAATAGAGAGAGAGAGAGAACTGGAGGCTATTATACTGTAAAATGTGATAGATTTTTCCAAAGCAGAGCCTGGAGGTTAGAGTCTTTCTTCAAGCTGTGTCATGAATTGGTTTGTAGGAAGCTCAACTATCTTTCTGTTTTTAGTCTCTATGGTTCCACTATACAGATAATGTCTCTGGTCTCTCTATGGTCCACTATATAGATAATGTCTCTGGTCTCTCTATGGTCCACTATATAGATAATGTGTCTGGTCTCTCTCTATGGTTCCACTATACAGATAATGTGTCTGGTCTCTCTATGGTTCACTATATAGATGATGTGTCTGGTCTCTCTATGGTTCCACTATATAGATAATGTCTCTGGTCTCTCTATGGTCCACTATATAGATGATGTGTCTGGTCTCTATGGTCCACTATATAGATAATGTGTCTGGTCTCTCTATGGTCCACTATATAGATAATGTCTCTGGTCTCTCTCTATGGTTCCACTATATAGATAATGTGTCTGGTCTCTCTCTATGGTCCACTATATAGATAATGTGACTGGTCTCTCTCTATGGTCCACTATATAGATAATGTATCTGGTCTCTCTCTATGGTCCACTATATAGATAATGTGTCTGGTCTCTCTCAATGGTCCTCTATATAGATAATGTGTCTGGTCTCTCTCTATGGTCTACTATATAGATAATGTGTCTGGTCTCTCTCTATGGTCCACTATATAGATAATGTGTCTGGTCTCTATGGTCCAATATATAGATAATGTGACTGGTCTCTCTCTATGGTATACTATATAGATAATGTGACAGGTCTCTCTCTATGGTTCCACTATATAGATAATGTATCTGGTCTCTCTATGCTCCACTATATAGATAATGTGTCTGGTCTCTCTCTATGGTCCACTATATAGATAATGTGTCTGGTCTCTCTATGGTCCACTATATAGATAATGTGTCTGGTCTCTCTATGGTCCACTATATAGATAGTGTATCTGGTCTCTCTATGGTCCACTATATTGATAATGTGTCTGGTGTCTCTCTATGGTCCACTATATAGATAATGTGTCTGGTCTCTCTATGCTCTACTATATAGATAATGTGACTGGTCTCTCTCTATGGTTCCACTATATAGATAATGTGTCTGGTCTCTCTGTGGTCCACTATACAGATAATGTGTCTGGTCTCTCTATGGTTCCTCTATATATATAATGTATCTGGTCTCTCTATGGTCCACTATATAGATAATTTGTCTGGTCTCTCTCTATGGTTCACTATATAGATAATGTGTCTGGTCTCTCTATGGTTCCACTATATAGAGAATGTGACTGGTCTCTCTCTATGCTCCACTATATAGATAATGTGACTGGTCTCTCTCTATGGTCCACTATATAGATAATGTGACTGGTCTCTCTATGGTCCACTATATAGATAATATGCCAGGTCTCTCTCTATGGGCCACTATATAGATATTGTGACAGGTCTCTCTCTATGGTTCCACTATATAGATAATGTATCTGGTCTCTCTATGCTCCACTATATAGATAATGTGTCTGGTCTCTCTCTATGGTCCACTATATAAATAATGTGACTGGTCTCTCTCTATGGTTCCACTATATAGATAATGTGTCTGGTCTCTCTATGGTCCACTATATAGATAATGTGACTGGTCTCTCTCTATGGTTCCACTATATAGATAATGTGTCTGGTCTCTCTATGGTTCCACTATATAGATACTGTGTCTGGTCTCTCTCTATGGTCCACTATATAGATAATGTATCTGGTCTCTCTATGCTCCACTATATAGCTAATGTGACTGGTCTCTCGCTATGGTTCCACTATATGGATAATATGTCTGGTCTCTCTATGGTCCACTATATAGATAATGTCACAGGTCTCTCTCAATGGTCCACTATATAGATAAAGTGGCTGGCCTCTCTCTATGGTCCACTATATAGATAATGTGTCTGGTCTCTCTCTATGGTTCCACTATATAGATAATGTCACTGGTCTCTCTATGGTTCACTATATAGATGATGTGTCTGGTCTCTATGGTTCCACTTTATATATAATGTATCTGGTCTCTCTATGGTCCACCATATAGATAATGTGTCTGGTCTCTATGGTCCACTATATAGATAATGTGTCTGGTCTCTCTATGGTCCACTATATAGATAATGTCTCTGGTCTCTCTCTATGGTTCCACTATATAGATAATGTGTCTGGTCTCTCTCTATGGTCCACTATATAGATAATGTGACAGGTTTCTCTCTATGGTCCACTATATAGATAATGTGTCTGGTCTCTCTCTATGGCCCACTATATAGATAATGTGTCTGGTCTCTCTCTATGGTCCACTATATAGATAATGTGACTGGTCTCTCTATGGTCCACTATATAGATATTGTGACAGGTCTCTCTCTATGGTTCCACTATATAGATAATGTATCTGGTCTCTCTATGCTCCACTATATAGATAATGTGTCTGGTCTCTCTCTATGGTCCACTATATAAATAATGTGACTGGTCTCTCTCTATGGTTCCACTATATAGATAATGTGTCTGGTCTCTCTATGGTCCACTATATAGATAATGTGACTGGTCTCTCTCTATGGTTCCACTATATAGATAATGTGTCTGGTCTCTCTATGGTTCCACTATATAGATACTGTGTCTGGTCTCTCTCTATGGTCCACTATATAGATAATGTATCTGGTCTCTCTATGCACCACTATATAGGTAATGTGACTGGTCTCTCGCTATGGTTCCACTATATGGATAATATGTCCTGTCTCTCTATGGTCCACTATATAGATAATGTCACAGGTCTCTCTCAATGGTCCACTATATAGATAAAGTGGCTGGCCTCTCTCTATGGTCCACTATATAGATAATGTGTCTGGTCTCTCTCTATGGTTCCACTATATAGATAATGTGTCTGGTCTCTCTATGGTTCACTATATAGATGATGTCTCTGGTCTCTCTCTATGGTTCCACTATATAGATAATGTGTCTGGTCTCTCTCTATGGTCCACTATATAGATAATGTGACAGGTTTCTCTCTATGGTCCACTATATAGATAATGTGTCTGGTCTCTCTCTATGGTCCACTATATAGATAATGTGTCTGGTCTCTCTCTATGGTCCACTATATAGATAATGTGTCTGGTCTCTCTCTATGGTCCACTATATAGATAATGTGACTGGTCTCTCTCTATGGTCCACTATATAGATAATGTGACTGGTCACTCTCTATGGTCCACTATATAGATAATGTGACTGGTCTCTATGGTTCACTATATAGATAATGTGACTGGTCTCTATGGTCCACTATATAGATAATGTGTCTGGTCTCTCTCTCTGGTCCACTATATAGATAATGTGTCTGGTGTCTCTCTATGGTCCACTATATAGATAATGTGTCTGGTCTCTCTATAATGGGTCTGGTCTTTCTCTATGGTCCACTATATAGATAATGTGTCTGGTCTCTCTCAATGGTCCTCTATATAGATAATGTGTCTGGTCTCTCTCTATGGTCCACTATATAGATAATGTGTCTGGTCTCTCTATGGTCCACTATATAGATAATGTGTCTGGTCTCTCTATGCTCCAGTATATAGATAATGTGTCTGGTCTCTCTCTATGGTCCACTATATAGATAATGTGTCTGGTCTCTCTATGGTCCACTATATAGATAATGTGTCTGGTCTCTCTCTATGGTCCACTATATAGATAATGTGTCTGGTCTCTCTATGGTCCACTATATAGATAATGTGTCTGGTCTCTCTATGGTCCACTATATAGATAATTTGACTGGTCTCTCTCTATGGTTCCACTATATAGATAATGTGTCTGGTCTCTATGGTCCAATATATAGATAATGTGACTGGTCTCTCTCTATGGTCCACTATATAGATAATGTGTCTCGTCTCTCTCTATGCTCCACTATATAGATAATGTGTCTGGTCTCTCTCTATGGTTCCACTATATAGATAATGTGTCTGGTCTCTCTATGGTCCACTATATAGATGATGTGTCTGGTCTCTATGGTCCACTATATAGATAATGTGTCTGGTCTCTCTATGGTCCACTATATAGATAATGTGTCTGGTCTCTATGGTCCACTATATAGATAATGTGTCTGGTCTCTCTATGGTCCACTATATAGATAATGTCTCTGGTCTCTCTCTATGGTTCCACTATATAGATAATGTGTCTGGTCTCTCTCTATGGTCCACTATATAGATAATGTGTCTGGTCTCTCTCTATGGTCCACTATATAGATAATGTGACTGGTCTCTCTCTATGGTCCACTATATAGATAATGTGACTGGTCTACTATAGAGATAATGTGTCTGGTCTCTCTCTATAGTCCACTATATAGATAATGTGTCTGGTCACTCTCTATGGTCCACTATATAGATAATGTGACTGGTCTCTATGGTTCACTATATAGATAATGTGACTGGTCTCTATGGTCCACTATATAGATCATGTGTCTGGTCTCTCTCTCTGGTCCACTATATAGATAATGTGTCTGGTGTCTCTCTATGGTCCACTATATAGATAATGTGTCTGGTCTCTCTATAATGGGTCTGGTCGTTCTCTATGGTCCACTATATAGATAATGTGTCTGGTCTCTCTCAATGGTCCTCTGTATAGATAATGTGTCTGGTCTCTCTCTATGGTCTACTATATAGATAATGTGACAGGTCTCTCTCTATGGTTCCACTATATAGATAATGTATCTGGTCTCTCTATGCTCCACTATATAGATACTGTGTCTGGTCTCTCTCTATGGTCCACTAAATAGATAATGTGTCTGGTCTCTCTATGCTCTACTATATAGATAATGTGACTGGTCTCTCTTTTGTTCCACTATATAGAGAATGTGACTGGTCTCTTTCTATGGTCCACTATATAGATAATGTGACTGGTCTCTCTCTATGGTCCACTATATAGATAATGTGACTGGTCTCTCTATGGTCCACTATATAGATAATGTGTCTGGTCTCTCTCTATGGTCCACTATATAAATAATGTGACTGATCTCTCTCTATGGTTCCACTATATAGATAATGTGTCTGGTCTCTCTATGGTTCACTATATAGATGATGTGTCTGGTCTCTCTATTGTTCCACTATATATATAATGTCTCTGGTCTCTCTATGGTCCACTATATAGATGATGTGTCTGGTCTCTATGGTCCACTATATAGATAATGTGTCTGGTCACTCTCTATGGTCCACTATATAGATAATGTGACTGGTCTCTATGGTTCACTATATAGATAATGTGACTGGTCTCTATGGTCCACTATATAGATAATGTGTCTGGTCTCTCTCTCTGGTCCACTATATAGATAATGTGTCTGGTGTCTGTCTATGGTCCACTATATAGATAATGTGTCTGGTCTCTCTATAATGGGTCTGGTCTTTCTCTATGGTCCACTATATAGATAATGTGTCTGGTCTCTCTCTATGGTCCACTATATAGATAATGTGTCTGGTCTCTATGGTCCAATATATAGATAATGTGACTGGTCTCTCTCTATGGTCTACTATATAGATAATGTGACAGGTCTCTCTCTATGGTTCCACTATATAGATAATGTATCTGGTCTCTCTATGCTCCACTATATAGATAATGTGTCTGGTCTCTCTCTATGGTCCACTATATAGATGATGTGTCTGGTCTCTCTTTGGTCCACTATATAGATAATGTGTCTGGTCTCTCTATGGTCCACTATATAGATAGTGTATCTGGTCTCTCTATGGTCCACTATATCGATAATGTGTCTGGTGTCTCTCTATGGTCCACTATATAGATAATGTGTCTGGTCTCTCTATGCTCTACTATATAGATAATGTGACTGGTCTCTCTCTATGGTCCACTATATAGATCATGTATCTGGTCTCTCTATGCTCCACTATATAGATAATGTGTCTGGTCTCTCTCTATGCTCCACTATATAGATAATGTGTCTGGTCTCTCTCTATGGTTCCACTATATAGATAATGTGTCTGGTCTCTCTGTGGTCCACTATACAGATAATGTGTCTGGTCTCTCTATGGTTCCTCTATATATATAATGTATCTGGTCTCTCTATGGTCCACTATATAGATAATGTGTCTGGTCTCTCTCTATGGTCCACTATATAGATAATGTATCTGGTCTCTCTATGGTCCACTATATAGATAATGTGTCTGGTCTCTCTCTCTGGTCCACTATATAGATAATGTGTCTGGTCTCTCTATGGTTCCACTATATAGAGAATGTGTCTGGTCTCTCTATAATGGGTCTGGTCGTTCTCTATGGTCCACTATATAGATAATGTGTCTGGTCTCTCTCAATGGTCTACTATATAGATAATGTGTCTGGTCTCTCTCTATGGTCCACTATATAGATAATGTGTCTGGTCTCTATGGTCCAATATATAGATAATGTGACTGGTCTCTCTCTATGGTCTACTATATAGATAATGTGACAGGTCTCTCTCTATGGTTCCACTATATAGATAATGTATCTGGTCTCTCTATGCTCCACTATATAGATACTGTGTCTGGTCTCTCTCTATGGTCCACTATATAGATAATGTGTCTGGTCTCTCTATGGTCCACTATATAGATAATGTGTCTGGTCTCTCTATGCTCTACTATATAGATAATGTGACTGGTCTCTCTCTATGGTCCACTATATAGATAATGTATCTGGTCTCTCTATGCTCCACTATATAGACAATGTGTCTGGTCTCTCTCTATGCTCCACTATGTAGATAATGTGTCTGGTCTCTCTCTATGGTTCCACTATATAGATAATGTGTCTGGTCTCTCTATGGTTCACTATATAGATGATGTCTCTGGTCTCTCTCTATGGTTCCACTATATAGATAATGTGTCTGGTCTCTCTCTATGGTCCACTATATAGATAATGTGACAGGTTTCTCTCTATGGTCCACTATATAGATAATGTGTCTGGTCTCTCTCTATGGTCCACTATATAGATAATGTGTCTGGTCTCTCTCTATGGTCCACTATATAGATAATGTGTCTGGTCTCTCTCTATGGTCCACTATATAGATAATGTGACTGGTCTCTCTCTATGGTCCACTATATAGATAATGTGACTGGTCACTCTCTATGGTCCACTATATAGATAATGTGACTGGTCTCTATGGTTCACTATATAGATAATGTGACTGGTCTCTATGGTCCACTATATAGATAATGTGTCTGGTCTCTCTCTCTGGTCCACTATATAGATAATGTGTCTGGTGTCTCTCTATGGTCCACTATATAGATAATGTGTCTGGTCTCTCTATAATGGGTCTGGTCTTTCTCTATGGTCCACTATATAGATAATGTGTCTGGTCTCTCTCAATGGTCCTCTATATAGATAATGTGTCTGGTCTCTCTCTATGGTCCACTATATAGATAATGTGTCTGGTCTCTCTATGGTCCACTATATAGATAATGTGTCTGGTCTCTCTATGCTCCAGTATATAGATAATGTGTCTGGTCTCTCTCTATTGTCCACTATATAGATAATGTGTCTGGTCTCTCTATGGTCCACTATATAGATAATGTGTCTGGTCTCTCTCTATGGTCCACTATATAGATAATGTGTCTGGTCTCTCTATGGTCCACTATATAGATAATGTGTCTGGTCTCTCTATGGTCCACTATATAGATAATTTGACTGGTCTCTCTCTATGGTTCCACTATATAGATAATGTGTCTGGTCTCTATGGTCCAATATATAGATAATGTGACTGGTCTCTCTCTATGGTCCACTATATAGATAATGTGTCTCGTCTCTCTCTATGCTCCACTATATAGATAATGTGTCTGGTCTCTCTCTATGGTTCCACTATATAGATAATGTGTCTGGTCTCTCTATGGTCCACTATATAGATGATGTGTCTGGTCTCTATGGTCCACTATATAGATAATGTGTCTGGTCTCTCTATGGTCCACTATATAGATAATGTGTCTGGTCTCTATGGTCCACTATATAGATAATGTGTCTGGTCTCTCTATGGTCCACTATATAGATAATGTCTCTGGTCTCTCTCTATGGTTCCACTATATAGATAATGTGTCTGGTCTCTCTCTATGGTCCACTATATAGATAATGTGTCTGGTCTCTCTCTATGGTCCACTATATAGATAATGTGACTGGTCTCTCTCTATGGTCCACTATATAGATAATGTGACTGGTCTACTATAGAGATAATGTGTCTGGTCTCTCTCTATAGTCCACTATATAGATAATGTGTCTGGTCACTCTCTATGGTCCACTATATAGATAATGTGACTGGTCTCTATGGTTCACTATATAGATAATGTGACTGGTCTCTATGGTCCACTATATAGATCATGTGTCTGGTCTCTCTCTCTGGTCCACTATATAGATAATGTGTCTGGTGTCTCTCTATGGTCCACTATATAGATAATGTGTCTGGTCTCTCTATAATGGGTCTGGTCGTTCTCTATGGTCCACTATATAGATAATGTGTCTGGTCTCTCTCAATGGTCCTCTGTATAGATAATGTGTCTGGTCTCTCTCTATGGTCTACTATATAGATAATGTGACAGGTCTCTCTCTATGGTTCCACTATATAGATAATGTATCTGGTCTCTCTATGCTCCACTATATAGATACTGTGTCTGGTCTCTCTCTATGGTCCACTAAATAGATAATGTGTCTGGTCTCTCTATGCTCTACTATATAGATAATGTGACTGGTCTCTCTTTTGTTCCACTATATAGAGAATGTGACTGGTCTCTTTCTATGGTCCACTATATAGATAATGTGACTGGTCTCTCTCTATGGTCCACTATATAGATAATGTGACTGGTCTCTCTATGGTCCACTATATAGATAATGTGTCTGGTCTCTCTCTATGGTCCACTATATAAATAATGTGACTGATCTCTCTCTATGGTTCCACTATATAGATAATGTGTCTGGTCTCTCTATGGTTCACTATATAGATGATGTGTCTGGTCTCTCTATTGTTCCACTATATATATAATGTCTCTGGTCTCTCTATGGTCCACTATATAGATGATGTGTCTGGTCTCTATGGTCCACTATATAGATAATGTGTCTGGTCACTCTCTATGGTCCACTATATAGATAATGTGACTGGTCTCTATGGTTCACTATATAGATAATGTGACTGGTCTCTATGGTCCACTATATAGATAATGTGTCTGGTCTCTCTCTCTGGTCCACTATATAGATAATGTGTCTGGTGTCTGTCTATGGTCCACTATATAGATAATGTGTCTGGTCTCTCTATAATGGGTCTGGTCTTTCTCTATGGTCCACTATATAGATAATGTGTCTGGTCTCTCTCTATGGTCCACTATATAGATAATGTGTCTGGTCTCTATGGTCCAATATATAGATAATGTGACTGGTCTCTCTCTATGGTCTACTATATAGATAATGTGACAGGTCTCTCTCTATGGTTCCACTATATAGATAATGTATCTGGTCTCTCTATGCTCCACTATATAGATAATGTGTCTGGTCTCTCTCTATGGTCCACTATATAGATGATGTGTCTGGTCTCTCTTTGGTCCACTATATAGATAATGTGTCTGGTCTCTCTATGGTCCACTATATAGATAGTGTATCTGGTCTCTCTATGGTCCACTATATCGATAATGTGTCTGGTGTCTCTCTATGGTCCACTATATAGATAATGTGTCTGGTCTCTCTATGCTCTACTATATAGATAATGTGACTGGTCTCTCTCTATGGTCCACTATATAGATCATGTATCTGGTCTCTCTATGCTCCACTATATAGATAATGTGTCTGGTCTCTCTCTATGCTCCACTATATAGATAATGTGTCTGGTCTCTCTCTATGGTTCCACTATATAGATAATGTGTCTGGTCTCTCTGTGGTCCACTATACAGATAATGTGTCTGGTCTCTCTATGGTTCCTCTATATATATAATGTATCTGGTCTCTCTATGGTCCACTATATAGATAATGTGTCTGGTCTCTCTCTATGGTCCACTATATAGATAATGTATCTGGTCTCTCTATGGTCCACTATATAGATAATGTGTCTGGTCTCTCTCTCTGGTCCACTATATAGATAATGTGTCTGGTCTCTCTATGGTTCCACTATATAGAGAATGTGTCTGGTCTCTCTATAATGGGTCTGGTCGTTCTCTATGGTCCACTATATAGATAATGTGTCTGGTCTCTCTCAATGGTCTACTATATAGATAATGTGTCTGGTCTCTCTCTATGGTCCACTATATAGATAATGTGTCTGGTCTCTATGGTCCAATATATAGATAATGTGACTGGTCTCTCTCTATGGTCTACTATATAGATAATGTGACAGGTCTCTCTCTATGGTTCCACTATATAGATAATGTATCTGGTCTCTCTATGCTCCACTATATAGATACTGTGTCTGGTCTCTCTCTATGGTCCACTATATAGATAATGTGTCTGGTCTCTCTATGGTCCACTATATAGATAATGTGTCTGGTCTCTCTATGCTCTACTATATAGATAATGTGACTGGTCTCTCTCTATGGTCCACTATATAGATAATGTATCTGGTCTCTCTATGCTCCACTATATAGACAATGTGTCTGGTCTCTCTCTATGCTCCACTATGTAGATAATGTGTCTGGTCTCTCTCTATGGTTCCACTATATAGATAATGTGTCTGGTCTCTCTGTGGTCCACGATACAGATAATGTGTCTGGTCTCTCTATGGTTTCTCTATATATATAATGTATCTGGTCTCTCTATGGTCAACTATATAGATAATGTGTCTGGTCTCTCTCTATGGTCCACTATATAGATAATGTATCTGGTCTCTCTATGGTCCACTATATAGATAATGTGTCTGGTCTCTCTATGGTTCCACTATATAGATAATGTGTCTGGTCTCTCTTTGGTTCCACTATATAGAGAATGTGACTGGTCTCTCTCTATGGTCCACTATATAGATAATGTGACTGGTCTCTCTCTATGGTCCACTATATAGATAATGTGACTGGTCTATCTATGGTCCACTATATAGATAATATGACAGGTCTCTCTCTATGGGCCACTATATAGATGTTGTGACAGGTCTCTCTCTATGGTTCCACTATATAGATAATGTATCTGGTCTCTCTATGCTCCACTATATAGATAATGTGTCTGGTCTCTCTCTATGGTCCACTATATAAATAATGTGACTGGTCTCTCTCTATGGTTCCACTATATAGATAATGTGTCTGGTCTCTCTATGGTTCACTATATAGATGATGTGTCTGGTCTCTCTATTGTTCCACTATATATATAATGTCTCTGGTCTCTCTATGGTCCACTATATAGATAATGTGTCTGGTCACTCTCTATGGTCCACTATATAGATAATGTGACTGGTCTCTATGGTTCACTATATAGATAATGTGACTGGTCTCTATGGTCCGCTATATAGATAATGTGTCTGGTCTCTCTCTCTGGTCCACTATATAGATAATGTGTCTGGTGTCTGTCTATGGTCCACTATATAGATAATGTGTCTGGTCTCTCTATAATGGGTCTGGTCTTTCTCTATGGTCCACTATATAGATAATGTGTCTGGTCTCTCTCTATGGTCCACTATATAGATAATGTGTCTGGTCTCTATGGTCCAATATATAGATAATGTGACTGGTCTCTCTCTATGGTCTACTATATAGATAATGTGACAGGTCTCTCTCTATGGTTCCACTATATAGATAATGTATCTGGTCTCTCTATGCTCCACTATATAGATAATGTGTCTGGTCTCTCTCTATGGTCCACTATATAGATGATGTGTCTGGTCTCTCTTTGGTCCACTATATAGATAATGTGTCTGGTCTCTCTATGGTCCACTATATAGATAGTGTATCTGGTCTCTCTATGGTCCACTATATCGATAATGTGTCTGGTGTCTCTCTATGGTCCACTATATAGATAATGTGTCTGGTCTCTCTATGCTCTACTATATAGATAATGTGACTGGTCTCTCTCTATGGTCCACTATATAGATAATGTATCTGGTCTCTCTATGCTCCACTATATAGATAATGTGTCTGGTCTCTCTCTATGCTCCACTATATAGATAATGTGTCTGGTCTCTCTCTATGGTTCCACTATATAGATAATGTGTCTGGTCTCTCTGTGGTCCACTATACAGATAATGTGTCTGGTCTCTCTATGGTTCCTCTATATATATAATGTATCTGGTCTCTCTATGGTCCACTATATAGATAATGTGTCTGGTCTCTCTCTATGGTCCACTATATAGATAATGTATCTGGTCTCTCTATGGTCCACTATATAGATAATGTGTCTGGTCTCTCTCTCTGGTCCACTATATAGATAATGTGTCTGGTCTCTCTATGGTTCCACTATATAGAGAATGTGTCTGGTCTCTCTATAATGGGTCTGGTCGTTCTCTATGGTCCACTATATAGATAATGTGTCTGGTCTCTCTCAATGGGCCTCTGTATAGATAATGTGTCTGGTCTCTCTCTATGGTCTACTATATAGATAATGTGTCTGGTCTCTCTCTATGGTCCACTATATAGATAATGTGTCTGGTCTCTATGGTCCAATATATAGATAATGTGACTGGTCTCTCTCTATGGTCTACTATATAGATAATGTGACAGGTCTCTCTCTATGGTTCCACTATATAGATAATGTATCTGGTCTCTCTATGCTCCACTATATAGATACTGTGTCTGGTCTCTCTCTATGGTCCACTATATAGATAATGTGTCTGGTCTCTCTATGGTCCACTATATAGATAATGTGTCTGGTCTCTCTATGCTCTACTATATAGATAATGTGACTGGTCTCTCTCTATGGTCCACTATATAGATAATGTATCTGGTCTCTCTATGCTCCACTATATAGATAATGTGTCTGGTCTCTCTCTATGGTCCACTATATAAATAATGTGACTGGTCTCTCTCTATGGTTCCACTATATAGATAATGTGTCTGGTCTCTCTATGGTCCACTATATAGATAATGTGACTGGTCTCTCTCTATGGTTCCACTATATAGATAATGTGTCTGGTCTCTCTATGGTTCCACTATATAGATACTGTGTCGGGTCTCTCTCTATGGTCCACTATATAGATAATGTATCTGGTCTCTCTATGCTCCACTATATAGGTAATGTGACTGGTCTCTCGCTATGGTTCCCCAATATAGATAATGTGACTCTGACTCGGCTGTGAGAGATGGTTTTCAGTCACTCTATTACAGGGCCATTCATTACGTTATAGATACAATAATGTAGTAGGAGAATTATCATTCTTAGAATGTATCCCTAATGACAGCCCATGGTTCCTGGTCAAAGTAGTGCACTACGTAGGGAATAGGGTGCCATTGGCCAAAGGGCCCTGGTCAAAGTAGTGCACTACGTAGGGAATAGGGTGTGATTTGAGACACAGCCCTAGCCTTTACAGCGTCAGCATCATGTACATTACAGCATCAGCATCATGTCCATTACAGCGTCAGCATCATGTACATTACAGCGTCAGCATCATGTACATTACAGCATCAGTGTGATTGATGTCGTTTCAGTAGCTCTCCTAGGTGACGATGGCAATGTAAATGTTTCTTCTCTCTTTAATCACGGAAGTGCTGCTCAAACTGTAATGGAATCAATATTTTTTTATTTTACCTTTATTTTACTAGGTAAGTCAGTTAAGAACAAATTCTTATTAACAATGACGTCCTAGGAACAGTGGGTTAACTGCCTTGTTCAGGGGCAGAACGACAGATTTGTACCTTGTCAGCTCAGGGATTCGTTCTTGCAACCTTTCGGTTACTAGTCCAACACTCTAACCACTAGGCTATGCTGCAGCCAATAATAACCATGTCCTGCATAATCCCTTTAATTTAGGCTGTTCGACCTTTATTTAACCATGGAAGTGATAGATTCCATGTAAAGGGGTCAGTAGGAAGCCCAAGTCCTTATAAAAGCTAATCTCCAAATCCAAACAGGATCAAGACTTCATTGTCCTGCTATTACCAACGGAACGTAGCACGGGTTCCTTAGCACGGTTCTGTAGCACGGTTCCATAGCACGGTTCCGTTTGGATTCCGAGGCTGTCTCTAAGCCACAGCACCGTTAAATTGACGAGCCATTGCTTTTCTTCCACAGGGCAGTGTACCGTTTATGTAAATGTGGACGTCACGTCATTTCAACAGACCGTGCCAGCTTTGCTATGGAAATATTGTCTGCATCCCATATGGCGCCCTATTCCCTATATAGTGCACTACTTCTTTTTTTTACCAGTGCCCATTGCTAAAAGTAGTGCACTATATAGGGAATAGGGCGCCGTTTGGGACGGCACGTCCTACCTAATTGGATTTTACCTAGAGATCGTTGCGTTCTCTGTTGTTCAACAACAACATGGAATGTCAGTTATGTTACCGTGGCAATGAATCAGTTGTGACAGGACCTTAGTGGGGTTACCGAGGCTGGGACCAGGGAGCCAATAGGATCGCTGCATCTAGCCTGTTAGCCGGCCTCGTCCAGCCACTCACAACGTTAATTATTAGAGCGGTTAGAGAGACTGGAGGAGAGGAGTGTGTGGTCAGCAGAAATATTTCCATCTCCCTGTTGTTTACAGAATGAAGCACAACGTGTGGTGAATAATATGGTTTTATCACTGCATAAATCATTATCTGATGTGTTAATGTAGCTTTTCCATAAGTTATGTCTCTCTCTCCTCTCCTCCTCTCCTCTTCCTCTCCTGCTCTCCTCCTCTCCTCTCCTCCTCCTCTCCTCCTCTTCCTCTCCTCCTCCTCCTCTCCTCCTCTCCTCCTCCTCTCCTTCTCTCCTCCGCCCTCTTCCCTCCTCTCCTCCTCTCTCTTCTCCTCCTCCTCTCCTCCTCTCTTCCTCCCCCTCCTCCTCCTCCCCTCCTCTCTTTTCCTCTCCTCCTCTCTTTTCCTCTCCTCTCTTTTCCTCTCCTCCTCCTCCTCCTCTTCTCCTCCTCCCTCCTCCTCCTCTCCTCCTCTCCTCCTCTCTTTTCCTCTCCTCCGCCCTCCTCTCTTCCTTTGCTCCTCCCTCCTCTCCCTCCTCCTCCTCCTCCTCTCCTCCTCCTCCCTCCTCTCCTCCTCCCCACTGTAGATCAATGTTTAGCTGTATTGAGGAATCTAATTCTGATAGTCTGATGATAGAGAATACTGTTAATATTATAATGTACATGATCTGTATCTACAGGATCTGTTCTATAGAGGTAACATGATCTGTATCTACAGGGTCTGTTCTATAGTAGTATAGAGGTAACATGATCTGTATCTACAGGGTCTGTTCTATAGAGGTAACATGATCTGTGTCCCTGCAGTGGTCTGAGGAGCCGTGTGCAGCCCACCTGACCCAGAGAGACGGTTACCAGGCCTCTACTCAAGGACAACTCAAGGACCAGCTCTACCAGGAGATCATCAACTTCTTCCACAGGGGCAAGGTACCTAGAGGGGGGGGGGGGGGGGGGGAGAGGGGGTGGTGAGAGGGAGAGAGAGATTGTAGATCTGGTGAGACTAAAGAGGCTGACAGAGTTAGTGAGCTGCACCTTTTCATTCAGCGTGTTCCAGATGACCTGTTTTGTGACCTGTTCAACGGCCGGTCCAGGGAGGCAACATGGAGACGGCAAAAACATCCCGTCTCTCCTCTGGAAGCCTCCCTCTATTGCTGCTGAATTCCCTCCCACTCAGAGGACGACCTTTTCGCTCTTTCTCTCGCTCTCTCCCTCCTCCCTGCCTCTTTACAATCAATCCTCCTCTCTCCCTCCCTCCTCTCCCTCCATCCTCCTCTCTCCCTCCCTCCTCTCCCTCCCATCCTCCTCTCTCCCTCCCTCCTCTCCCTCCCATCCTCCTCTCTCTCCCTCCTCTCCCTCCCATCCTCCTCTCTCTCCCTCCTCTCCCTCATCCTCCTCTCTCCCTCCCTCCCTCCTCTCCCTCCCTCCCATCCTCCTCTCTCTCCCTCCTCCCCCTCCGTCCTCCTCTCTCCCTCCCATCCTCCTCTCTCTCTCCCTCCTCTCTCCCTCCATCCTCCTCTCTCCCTCCCTCCTCTCCCTCCACATCCTCTCCCTCCCATCCTCCTCTCTCTCCCTCCATCCTCCTCTCTCCCTCCCATCCTCCTCTCTCCTCCCTCACTCCATCCTCCTCTCCCTCCCTCCCTCCATCCTCCTCTCTCCCTCCTTCCATCTTCTCTCCCTCCATTACATCCTCCTCTCTCCATCCCCTCCTCCCCTGCCACCTCTGTATCACCATAAGTGACAGACAGACAGGCAGACAGACAGACAGACAGACAGACAGACAGACAGACAGACAGACAGACAGACAGACAGACAGACAGGGTAGATCATGTGCCTGCATGATGCCATTCTGTAAAAACAGGAGGAGCAGAACATTCACAGATGACTCAATCTGGAGAAATATGTCTGTCTGTCCCATCTTCAGCAGATCAAGGGACCGCAGGGGGTTTAGTCATGAAGACCTCCTCTATGCTTCTGAAGGTGGGGAGGGAGGAGGGGAGGAGATGGGGGAGAGAGAGAGGGGGAGGGAAGATGGGAGGAGGGGATGAGATGGGGGAGAGAGAGAGAGGGAGGGAAGATGGGAGGGGAGGGAGGAGGGGAGGAGATGGGGGAGAGAGAGAGAGGGAGGGAAGATGGGAGAGGAGGGAGGAGTAGGCAGGACTGTCTACAGCTAAATACAATGACTGATATAAATTACTGTTCTCTCATATCCTGTGTGTGTGTGTGTGTGTGTGTGTGTGTGTGTGTGTGTGTGTGTGTGTGTGTGTGTGTGTGTGTGTGTGTGTGTGTGTGTGTGTGTGGGGGGAGATGTGGGAGGAAGCCATCGTACTCGGAAAGGAGCTGGCTGACCAGTATGAGAACGAGATGTTTGACTTTGAGCAGCTCAGTGCCTCCTTGGTAAGTTCAATCTAATCACTTCTGTCATCGTGTTGTAGGAGACGTGGTATATTCTACTGCTGTAGAAACTGTCAATGTGTTGTAGGAGACGTGGTATAGAAACTGTCATCGTGTTGTAGGAGACGTGGTATATTCTACTGCTATAGAAACTGTCATCGTGTTGTAGGAGACGTGGTATATTCTACTGCTGTAGAAACTGTCAATGTGTTGTAGGAGACGTGGTATAGAAACTGTCATCGTGTTGTAGGAGTCGTGGTATATTCTACTGCTATAGAAACTGTCATCGTGTTGTAGGAGACGTGGTATATTCTACTTCTATAGAAACTGTCATCGTGTTGTAGGAGACGTGGTATAGAAACTGTCATCGTGTTGTAGGAGACGTGGTATAGAAACTGGTATAGAAACTGTCATCGTGTTGTAGGAGACGTGGTATATTCTACTGCTATAGAAACTGTCATCGTGTTGTAGGAGACGTGGTATAGAAACTGACATCGTGTTGTAGGAGACGTGGTATATTCTACTGCTATACAAACTGTCATCGTGTTGTAGGAGACGTGGTATATTCTACTGCTATAGAAACTGTCATCGTGTTGTAGGAGACGTGGTATAGAAACTGTCATCGTGTTGTAGGAGACGGGGTATATTCTACTGCTATAGAAACTGTCATCGTGTTGTAGGAGACGTGGTACATTCTACTGCTATAGAAACTGTCATCGTGTTGTAGGAGACGTGGTATATTCTACTGCTATAGAAACTGTCATCGTGTTGTAGGAGACGTGGTATGGAAACTGTCATCGTGTTGTAGGAGACGTGGTATATTCTACTGCTATAGAAACTGTCATCATGTTGAATGAGACGTGGTATATTCTACTGCTATAGAAACTGTCATCGTGTTGTAGGAGACGTGGTATATTCTACTGCTATAGAAACTGTCATCGTGTTGTAGGAGACGTGGTATATTCTACTGCTATAGAAACTGTCATCGTGTTGTAGGAGACGTGGTATATTCTACTGCTATAGAAACTGTCATCGTGTTGTACGAGACGTGGTATAGAAACTGTCATCGTGTTGTAGGAGACGTGGTATATTCTACTGCTATAGAAACTGTCATCGTGTTGTAGGAGACGTGGTATAGAAACTGCTATAGAAACTGTCATCGTGTTGTAGGAGACATGGTATATAAACTGCTATTGAAACTGTCATCGTGTTGTTGGAGACGTGGTATATTCTATTGCTATAGAATCTGTCATCGTGTTGTAGGAGACGTGGTATATTCTACTGGTATAGAAACTGTCATCGTGTTGTAGGAGACGTGGTATATTCTACTGCTATAGAAACTGTCATCGTGTTGTAGGAGACGTGGTATATTCTACTGCTGTAGAAACTGTCAATGTGTTGTAGGAGACGTGGTATAGAAACTGTCATCGTGTTGTAGGAGTCGTGGTATATTCTACTGCTATAGAAACTGTCATCGTGTTGTAGGAGACGTGGTATAGAAACTGTCATCGTGTTGTAGGAGACGTGGTATAGAAACTGGTATAGAAACTGTCATCGTGTTGTAGGAGACGTGGTATATTCTACTGCTATAGAAACTGTCATCGTGTTGTATGAGACGTGGTATATTCTACTGCTATAGAAACTATCATCGTGTTGTAGGAGACGTGGTATAGAAACTGACATCGTGTTGTAGGAGACGTGGTATATTCTACTGCTATACAAACTGTCATCGTGTTGTAGGAGACGTGGTATATTCTACTGCTATAGAAACTGTCATCGTGTTGTAGGAGACGGGGTATATTCTACTGCTATAGAAACTGTCATCGTGTTGTAGGAGACGTGGTACATTCTACTGCTATAGAAACTGTCATCGTGTTGTAGGAGACGTGGTATATTCTACTGCTATAGAAACTGTCATCGTGTTGTAGGAGACGTGGTATATTCTACTGCTATAGAAACTGTCATCGTGTTGTAGGAGACGTGGTATGGAAACTGTCATCGTGTTGTAGGAGACGTGGTATATTCTACTGCTATAGAAACTGTCATCATGTTGAATGAGACGTGGTATATTCTACTGCTATAGAAACTGTCATCGTGTTGTAGGAGACGTGGTATATTCTACTGCTATAGAAACTGTCATCGTGTTGTAGGAGACGTGGTATATTCTACTGCTATAGAAACTGTCATCGTGTTGTAGGAGACGTGGTATATTCTACTGCTATAGAAACTGTCATCGTGTTGTACGAGACGTGGTATAGAAACTGTCATCGTGTTGTAGGAGACGTGGTATATTCTACTGCTATAGAAACTGTCATCGTGTTGTAGGAGACGTGGTATAGAAACTGCTATAGAAACTGTCATCGTGTTGTAGGAGACATGGTATATAAACTGCTATTGAAACTGTCATCGTGTTGTTGGAGACGTGGTATATTCTATTGCTATAGAATCTGTCATCGTGTTGTAGGAGACGTGGTATATTCTACTGGTATAGAAACTGTCATCGTGTTGTAGGAGACGTGGTATATTCTACTGCTATAGAAACTGACAATGTGTTGTAGGAGATGTGGTATAGAAACTGTCATCGTGTTGTAGGAGACGTGGTATATTCTACTGCTATAGAAACTGTCAATGTGTTGTCGGAGACGTGGTATAGAAACTGTCATCGTATTGTAGGAGACGTGATATATTCTACTGCTATAGAAACTGTCATCGTGTTGTAGGAGACGTGGTATATTCTACTGGTATAGAAACTGTCATCGTGTTGTAGGAGACGTGGTATAGAAACTGGTATAGAAACTGTCATCGTGTTGTAGGAGACGTGGTATATTCTACTGCTATAGAAACTGTCATCGTGTTGTAGGAGACGTGGTATATTCTACTGCTATAGAAACTGTCATCGTGTTGTAGGAGACGTGGTATATTCTACTGCTATAGAAACTGTCATCGTGTTGTAGGAGACGTGGTATGGAAACTGTCATCGTGTTGTAGGAGACGTGGTATATTCTACTGCTATAGAAACTGTCATCATGTTGAATGAGACGTGGTATATTCTACTGCTATAGAAACTGTCATCGTGTTGTAGGAGACGTGGTATATTCTACTGCTGTAGAAACTGTCAATGTGTTGTAGGAGACGTGGTATAGAAACTGTCATCGTGTTGTAGGAGTCGTGGTATATTCTACTGCTATAGAAACTGTCATCGTGTTGTAGGAGACGTGGTATAGAAACTGTCATCGTGTTGTAGGAGACGTGGTATAGAAACTGGTATAGAAACTGTCATCGTGTTGTAGGAGACGTGGTATATTCTACTGCTATAGAAACTGTCATCGTGTTGTATGAGACGTGGTATATTCTACTGCTATAGAAACTATCATCGTGTTGTAGGAGACGTGGTATAGAAACTGACATCGTGTTGTAGGAGACGTGGTATATTCTACTGCTATACAAACTGTCATCGTGTTGTAGGAGACGTGGTATATTCTACTGCTATAGAAACTGTCATCGTGTTGTAGGAGACGGGGTATATTCTACTGCTATAGAAACTGTCATCGTGTTGTAGGAGACGTGGTACATTCTACTGCTATAGAAACTGTCATCGTGTTGTAGGAGACGTGGTATATTCTACTGCTATAGAAACTGTCATCGTGTTGTAGGAGACGTGGTATATTCTACTGCTATAGAAACTGTCATCGTGTTGTAGGAGACGTGGTATGGAAACTGTCATCGTGTTGTAGGAGACGTGGTATATTCTACTGCTATAGAAACTGTCATCATGTTGAATGAGACGTGGTATATTCTACTGCTATAGAAACTGTCATCGTGTTGTAGGAGACGTGGTATATTCTACTGCTATAGAAACTGTCATCGTGTTGTAGGAGACGTGGTATATTCTACTGCTATAGAAACTGTCATCGTGTTGTAGGAGACGTGGTATATTCTACTGCTATAGAAACTGTCATCGTGTTGTACGAGACGTGGTATAGAAACTGTCATCGTGTTGTAGGAGACGTGGTATATTCTACTGCTATAGAAACTGTCATCGTGTTGTAGGAGACGTGGTATAGAAACTGCTATAGAAACTGTCATCGTGTTGTAGGAGACATGGTATATAAACTGCTATTGAAACTGTCATCGTGTTGTTGGAGACGTGGTATATTCTATTGCTATAGAATCTGTCATCGTGTTGTAGGAGACGTGGTATATTCTACTGGTATAGAAACTGTCATCGTGTTGTAGGAGACGTGGTATATTCTACTGCTATAGAAACTGACAATGTGTTGTAGGAGATGTGGTATAGAAACTGTCATCGTGTTGTAGGAGACGTGGTATATTCTACTGCTATAGAAACTGTCAATGTGTTGTCGGAGACGTGGTATAGAAACTGTCATCGTATTGTAGGAGACGTGATATATTCTACTGCTATAGAAACTGTCATCGTGTTGTAGGAGACGTGGTATATTCTACTGGTATAGAAACTGTCATCGTGTTGTAGGAGACGTGGTATAGAAACTGGTATAGAAACTGTCATCGTGTTGTAGGAGACGTGGTATATTCTACTGCTATAGAAACTGTCATCGTGTTGTAGGAGACGTGGTATATTCTACTGCTATAGAAACTGTCATCGTGTTGTAGGAGACGTGGTATATTCTACTGCTATAGAAACTGTCATCGTGTTGTAGGAGACGTGGTATGGAAACTGTCATCGTGTTGTAGGAGACGTGGTATATTCTACTGCTATAGAAACTGTCATCATGTTGAATGAGACGTGGTATATTCTACTGCTATAGAAACTGTCATCGTGTTGTAGGAGACGTGGTATATTCTACTGCTATAGAAACTGTCATCGTGTTGTAGGAGACGTGGTATATTCTACTGCTATAGAAACTGTCATCGTGTTGTAGGAGACGTGGTATATTCTACTGCTATAGAAACTGTCATCGTGTTGTACGAGACGTGGTATAGAAACTGTCATCGTGTTGTAGGAGACGTGGTATATTCTACTGCTATAGAAACTGTCATCGTGTTGTAGGAGACGTGGTATAGAAACTGCTATAGAAACTGTCATCGTGTTGTAGGAGACATGGTATATAAACTGCTATTGAAACTGTCATCGTGTTGTTGGAGACGTGGTATATTCTATTGCTATAGAATCTGTCATCGTGTTGTAGGAGACGTGGTATATTCTACTGGTATAGAAACTGTCATCGTTTTGTAGGAGACGTGGTATATTCTACTGCTATAGAAACTGACAATGTGTTGTAGGAGATGTGGTATAGAAACTGTCATCGTGTTGTAGGAGACGTGGTATATTCTACTGCTATAGAAACTGTCAATGTGTTGTCGGAGACGTGGTATAGAAACTGTCATCGTATTGTAGGAGACGTGATATATTCTACTGCTATAGAAACTGTCATCGTGTTGTAGGAGTCGTGGTATAGAAACTGGTATAGAAACTGTCATCGTGTTGTAGGAGACGTGGTATATTCTACTGCTATAGAAACTGTCATCGTGTTGTATGAGACGTGGTATATTCTACTGCTATAGAAACTGTCATCGTGTTGTAGGAGACGTGGTATAGAAACTGACATCGTGTTGTAGGAGACGTGGTATATTCTACTGCAATACAAACTGTCATCGTGTTGTAGGAGACGTGGTATATTCTACTGCTATAGAAACTGTCATCGTGTTGTAGGAGACGTGGTACATTCTACTGCTATAGAAACTGTCATCGTGTTGTAGGAGACGTGGTATATTCTACTGCTATAGAAACTGTCATCGTGTTGTAGGAGACGTGGTATATTCTACTGCTATAGAAACTGTCATCGTGTTGTAGGAGACGTGGTATGGAAACTGTCATCGTGTTGTAGGAGACGTGGTATATTCTACTGCTATAGAAACTGTCATCATGTTGAATGAGACGTGGTATATTCTACTGCTATAGAAACTGTCATCGTGTTGTAGGAGACGTGGTATATTCTACTGCTATAGAAACTGTCATCGTGTTGTAGGAGACGTGGTATATTCTACTGCTATAGAAACTGTCATCGTGTTGTAGGAGACGTGGTATATTCTACTGCTATAGAAACTGTCATCGTGTTGTACGAGACGTGGTATAGAAACTGTCATCGTGTTGTAGAAGACGTGGTATATTCTACTGCTATAGAAACTGTCATCGTGTTGTAGGAGACGTGGTATAGAAACTGCTATAGAAACTGTCATCATGTTGAATGAGACGTGGTATATTCTACTGCTATAGAAACTGTCATCGTGTTGTAGGAGACGTGGTATATTCTACTGCTATAGAAACTGTCATCGTGTTGTAGGAGACGTGGTATATTCTACTGCTATAGAAACTGTCATCGTGTTGTAGGAGACGTGGTATATTCTACTGCTATAGAAACTGTCATCGTGTTGTACGAGACGTGGTATAGAAACTGTCATCGTGTTGTAGGAGACGTGGTATATTCTACTGCTATAGAAACTGTCATCGTGTTGTAGGAGACATGCTATATAAACTGCTATTGAAACTGTCATCGTGTTGTTGGAGACGTGGTATATTCTATTGCTATAGAATCTGTCATCGTGTTGTAGGAGACGTGGTATATTCTACTGGTATAGAAACTGTCATCGTGTTGTAGGAGACGTGGTATATTCTACTGCTATAGAAACTGACAATGTGTTGTAGGAGATGTGGTATAGAAACTGTCATCGTGTTGTAAGAGACGTGGTATATTCTACTGCTATAGAAACTGTCAATGTGTTGTCGGAGACGTGGTATAGAAACTGTCATCGTATTGTAGGAGACGTGATATATTCTACCGCTATAGAAACTGTCATCGTGTTGTAGGAGACGTGGTATATTCTACTGGTATAGAAACTGTCATCGTGTTGTAGGAGACGTGGTATAGAAACTGACATCGTGTTGTAGGAGACGTGGTATATTCTACTGCTATACAAACTGTCATCGTGTTGTAGGAGACGTGGTATATTCTACTGCTATAGAAACTGTCATCGTGTTGTAGGAGACGGGGTATATTCTACTGCTATAGAAACTGTCATCGTGTTGTAGGAGACGTGGTACATTCTAATGCTATAGAAACTGTCATCGTGTTGTAGGAGACGTGGTATATTCTACTGCTATAGAAACTGTCATCGTGTTGTAGGAGACGTGGTATATTCTACTGCTATAGAAACTGTCATCGTGTTGTAGGAGACGTGGTATGGAAACTGTCATCGTGTTGTAGGAGACGTGGTATATTCTACTGCTATAGAAACTGTCATCATGTTGAATGAGACGTGGTATATTCTACTGCTATAGAAACTGTCATCGTGTTGTAGGAGACGTGGTATATTCTACTGCTATAGAAACTGTCATCGTGTTGTAGGAGACGTGGTATATTCTACTGCTATAGAAACTGTCATCGTGTTGTAGGAGACGTGGTATATTCTACTGCTATAGAAACTGTCATCGTGTTGTACGAGACGTGGTATAGAAACTGTCATCGTGTTGTAGGAGACGTGGTATATTCTACTGCTATAGAAACTGTCATCGTGTTGTAGGAGACGTGGTATAGAAACTGCTATAGAAACTGTCATCGTGTTGTAGGAGACATGGTATATAAACTGCTATTGAAACTGTCATCGTGTTGTTGGAGACGTGGTATATTCTATTGCTATAGAATCTGTCATCGTGTTGTAGGAGACGTGGTATATTCTACTGGTATAGAAACTGTCATCGTGTTGTAGGAGACGTGGTATATTCTACTGCTATAGAAACTGACAATGTGTTGTAGGAGATGTGGTATAGAAACTGTCATCGTGTTGTAGGAGACGTGGTATATTCTACTGCTATAGAAACTGTCAATGTGTTGTCGGAGACGTGGTATAGAAACTGTCATCGTATTGTAGGAGACGTGATATATTCTACTGCTATAGAAACTGTCATCGTGTTGTAGGAGACGTGGTATATTCTACTGGTATAGAAACTGTCATCGTGTTGTAGGAGACGTGGTATAGAAACTGCTATAGAAACTGTCATCATGTTGAATGAGACGTGGTATATTCTACTGCTATAGAAACTGTCATCGTGTTGTAGGAGACGTGGTATATTCTACTGCTATAGAAACTGTCATCGTGTTGTAGGAGACGTGGTATATTCTACTGCTATAGAAACTGTCATCGTGTTGTAGGAGACGTGGTATATTCTACTGCTATAGAAACTGTCATCGTGTTGTACGAGACGTGGTATAGAAACTGTCATCGTGTTGTAGGAGACGTGGTATATTCTACTGCTATAGAAACTGTCATCGTGTTGTAGGAGACGTGGTATAGAAACTGCTATAGTAACTGTCATCGTGTTGTAGGAGACATGGTATATAAACTGCTATTGAAACTGTCATCGTGTTGTTGGAGACGTGGTATATTCTATTGCTATAGAATCTGTCATCGTGTTGTAGGAGACGTGGTATATTCTACTGGTATAGAAACTGTCATCGTGTTGTAGGAGAAGTGGTATATTCTACTGCTATAGAAACTGACAATGTGTTGTAGGAGATGTGGTATAGAAACTGTCATCGTGTTGTAGGAGACGTGGTATATTCTACTGCTATAGAAACTGTCAATGTGTTGTCGGAGACGTGGTATAGAAACTGTCATCGTATTGTAGGAGACGTGATATATTCTACCGCTATAGAAACTGTCATCGTGTTGTAGGAGACGTGGTATATTCTACTGGTATAGAAACTGTCATCGTGTTGTAGGAGACGTGGTATAGAAACTGACATCGTGTTGTAGGAGACGTGGTATATTCTACTGCTATACAAACTGTCATCGTGTTGTAGGAGACGTGGTATATTCTACTGCTATAGAAACTGTCATCGTGTTGTAGGAGACGGGGTATATTCTACTGCTATAGAAACTGTCATCGTGTTGTAGGAGACGTGGTACATTCTACTGCTATAGAAACTGTCATCATGTTGTAGGAGACGTGGTATATTCTACTGCTATAGAAACTGTCATCGTGTTGTAGGAGACGTGGTATATTCTACTGCTATAGAAACTGTCATCGTGTTGTAGGAGACGTGGTATGGAAACTGTCATCGTGTTGTAGGAGACGTGGTATATTCTACTGCTATAGAAACTGTCATCATGTTGAATGAGACGTGGTATATTCTACTGCTATAGAAACTGTCATCGTGTTGTAGGAGACGTGGTATATTCTACTGCTATAGAAACTGTCATCGTGTTGTAGGAGACGTGGTATATTCTACTGCTATAGAAACTGTCATCGTGTTGTAGGAGACGTGGTATATTCTACTGGTATAGAAACTGTCATCGTGTTGTACGAGACGTGGTATAGAAACTGTCATCGTGTTGTAGGAGACGTGGTATATTCTACTGCTATAGAAACTGTCATCGTGTTGTAGGAGACGTGGTATATTCTACTGGTATAGAAACTGTCATCGTGTTGTAGGAGACGTGGTATAGAAACTGGTATAGAAACTGTCATCGTGTTGTAGGAGACGTGGTATATTCTACTGCTATAGAAACTGTCATCGTGTTGTATGAGACGTGGTATATTCTACTGCTATAGAAACTGTCATCGTGTTGTAGAAGACGTGGTATAGAAACTGACATCGTGTTGTAGGAGACGTGGTATATTCTACTGCTATACAAACTGTCATCGTGTTGTAGGAGACGTGGTATATTCTACTGCTATAGAAACTGTCATCGTGTTGTAGGAGACGGGGTATATTCTACTGCTATAGAAACTGTCATCGTGTTGTAGGAGACGTGGTACATTCTACTGCTATAGAAACTGTCATCGTGTTGTAGGAGACGTGGTATATTCTACTGCTATAGAAACTGTCATCGTGTTGTAGGAGACGTGGTATATTCTACTGCTATAGAAACTGTCATCGTGTTGTAGGAGACGTGGTATGGAAACTGTCATCGTGTTGTAGGAGACATGGTATATTCTACTGCTATATAAACTGTCATCATGTTGAATGAGACGTGGTATATTCTACTGCTATAGAAACTGTCATCGTGTTGTAGGAGACGTGGTATATTCTACTGCTATAGAAACTGTCATCGTGTTGTAGGAGACGTGGTATATTCTACTGCTATAGAAACTGTCATCGTGTTGTAGGAGACGTGGTATATTCTACTGCTATAGAAACTGTCATCGTGTTGTACGAGACGTGGTATAGAAACTGTCATCGTGTTGTAGGAGACGTGGTATATTCTACTGCTATAGAAACTGTCATCGTGTTGTAGGAGACGTGGTATAGAAACTGCTATAGAAACTGTCATCATGTTGAATGAGACGTGGTATATTCTACTGCTATAGAAACTGTCATCGTGTTGTAGGAGACGTGGTATATTCTACTGCTATAGAAACTGTCATCGTGTTGTAGGAGACGTGGTATATACTACTGCTATAGAAACTGTCATCGTGTTGTAGGAGACGTGGTATATTCTACTGCTATAGAAACTGTCATCGTGTTGTACGAGACGTGGTATAGAAACTGTCATCGTGTTGTAGGAGACGTGGTATATTCTACTGCTATAGAAACTGTCATCGTGTTGTAGGAGACGTGGTATAGAAACTGCTATAGAAACTGTCATCGTGTTGTAGGAGACATGGTATATAAACTGCTATTGAAACTGTCATCGTGTTGTTGGACACGTGGTATATTCTATTGCTATAGAATCTGTCATCGTGTTGTAGGAGACGTGGTATATTCTACTGGTATAGAAACTGTCATCGTGTTGTAGGAGACGTGGTATATTCTACTGCTATAGAAACTGACAATGTGTTGTAGGAGATGTGGTATAGAAACTGTCATCGTGTTGTAGGAGACGTGGTATATTCTACTGCTATAGAAACTGTCAATGTGTTGTCGGAGACGTGGTATAGAAACTGTCATCGTATTGTAGGAGACGTGATATATTCTACTGCTATAGAAACTGTCATCGTGTTGTAGGAGTCGTGGTATAGAAACTGGTATAGAAACTGTCATCGTGTTGTAGGAGACGTGGTATATTCTACTGCTATAGAAACTGTCATCGTGTTGTATGAGACGTGGTATATTCTACTGCTATAGAAACTGTCATCGTGTTGTAGGAGACGTGGTATAGAAACTGACATCGTGTTGTAGGAGACGTGGTATATTCTACTGCTATACAAACTGTCATCGTGTTGTAGGAGACGTGGTATATTCTACTGCTATAGAAACTGTCATCGTGTTGTAGGAGACGTGGTATATTCTACTGCTATAGAAACTGTCATCGTGTTGTAGGAGACGTGGTATGGAAACTGTCATCGTGTTGTAGGAGACGTGGTATATTCTACTGCTATAGAAACTGTCATCATGTTGAATGAGACGTGGTATATTCTACTGCTATAGAAACTGTCATCGTGTTGTAGGAGACGTGGTATATTCTACTGCTATAGAAACTGTCATCGTGTTGTAGGAGACGTGGTATATTCTACTGCTATAGAAACTGTCATCGTGTTGTAGGAGACGTGGTATAGAAAAGGCTATAGAAACTGTCATCATGTTGAATGAGACGTGGTATATTCTACTGCTATAGAAACTGTCATCGTGTTGTAGGAGACGTGGTATATTCTACTGCTATAGAAACTGTCATCGTGTTGTAGGAGACGTGGTATATTCTACTGCTATAGAAACTGTCATCGTGTTGTAGGAGACGTGGTATATTCTACTGCTATAGAAACTGTCATCGTGTTGTACGAGACGTGGTATAGAAACTGTCATCGTGTTGTAGGAGACGTGGTATATTCTACTGCTATAGAAACTGTCATCGTGTTGTAGGAGACGTGGTATAGAAACTGCTATAGAAACTGTCATCGTGTTGTAGGAGACATGGTATATAAACTGCTATTGAAACTGTCATCGTGTTGTTGGAGACGTGGTATATTCTATTGCTATAGAATCTGTCATCGTGTTGTAGGAGACGTGGTATATTCTACTGGTATAGAAACTGTCATCGTGTTGTAGGAGACGTGGTATATTCTACTGCTATAGAAACTGACAATGTGTTGTAGGAGATGTGGTATAGAAACTGTCATCGTGTTGTAGGAGACGTGGTATATTCTACTGCTATAGAAACTGTCAATGTGTTGTCGGAGACGTGGTATAGAAACTGTCATCGTATTGTAGGAGACGTGATATATTCTACCGCTATAGAAACTGTCATCGTGTTGTAGGAGACGTGGTATATTCTACTGGTATAGAAACTGTCATCGTGTTGTAGGAGACGTGGTATAGAAACTGACATCGTGTTGTAGGAGACTTGGTATATTCTACTGCTATACAAACTGTCATCGTGTTGTAGGAGACGTGGTATATTCTACTGCTATAGAAACTGTCATCGTGTTGTAGGAGACGGGGTATATTCTACTGCTATAGAAACTGTCATCGTGTTGTAGGAGACGTGGTACATTCTACTGCTATAGAAACTGTCATCGTGTTGTAGGAGACGTGGTATATTCTACTGCTATAGAAACTGTCATCGTGTTGTAGGAGACGTGGTATATTCTACTGCTATAGAAACTGTCATCGTGTTGTAGGAGACGTGGTATGGAAACTGTCATCGTGTTGTAGGAGACGTGGTATATTCTACTGCTATAGAAACTGTCATCATGTTGAATGAGACGTGGTATATTCTACTGCTATAGAAACTGTCATCGTGTTGTAGGAGACGTGGTATATTCTACTGCTATAGAAACTGTCATCGTGTTGTAGGAGACGTGGTATATTCTACTGCTATAGAAACTGTCTTCGTGTTGTAGGAGACGTGGTATATTCTACTGGTATAGAAACTGTCATCGTGTTGTACGAGACGTGGTATAGAAACTGTCATCGTGTTGTAGGAGACGTGGTATATTCTACTGCTATAGAAACTGTCATCGTGTTGTAGGAGACGTGGTATATTCTACTGGTATAGAAACTGTCATCGTGTTGTAGGAGACGTGGTATAGAAACTGGTATAGAAACTGTCATCGTGTTGTAGGAGACGTGGTATATTCTACTGCTATAGAAACTGTCATCGTGTTGTATGAGACGTGGTATATTCTACTGCTATAGAAACTGTCATCGTGTTGTAGAAGACGTGGTATAGAAACTGACATCGTGTTGTAGGAGACGTGGTATATTCTACTGCTATACAAACTGTCATCGTGTTGTAGGAGACGTGGTATATTCTACTGCTATAGAAACTGTCATCGTGTTGTAGGAGACGGGGTATATTCTACTGCTATAGAAACTGTCATCGTGTTGTAGGAGACGTGGTACATTCTACTGCTATAGAAACTGTCATCGTGTTGTAGGAGACGTGGTATATTCTACTGCTATAGAAACTGTCATCGTGTTGTAGGAGACGTGGTATATTCTACTGCTATAGAAACTGTCATCGTGTTGTAGGAGACGTGGTATGGAAACTGTCATCGTGTTGTAGGAGACATGGTATATTCTACTGCTATATAAACTGTCATCATGTTGAATGAGACGTGGTATATTCTACTGCTATAGAAACTGTCATCGTGTTGTAGGAGACGTGGTATATTCTACTGCTATAGAAACTGTCATCGTGTTGTAGGAGACGTGGTATATTCTACTGCTATAGAAACTGTCATCGTGTTGTAGGAGACGTGGTATATTCTACTGCTATAGAAACTGTCATCGTGTTGTACGAGACGTGGTATAGAAACTGTCATCGTGTTGTAGGAGACGTGGTATATTCTACTGCTATAGAAACTGTCATCGTGTTGTAGGAGACGTGGTATAGAAACTGCTATAGAAACTGTCATCATGTTGAATGAGACGTGGTATATTCTACTGCTATAGAAACTGTCATCGTGTTGTAGGAGACGTGGTATATTCTACTGCTATAGAAACTGTCATCGTGTTGTAGGAGACGTGGTATATACTACTGCTATAGAAACTGTCATCGTGTTGTAGGAGACGTGGTATATTCTACTGCTATAGAAACTGTCATCGTGTTGTACGAGACGTGGTATAGAAACTGTCATCGTGTTGTAGGAGACGTGGTATATTCTACTGCTATAGAAACTGTCATCGTGTTGTAGGAGACGTGGTATAGAAACTGCTATAGAAACTGTCATCGTGTTGTAGGAGACATGGTATATAAACTGCTATTGAAACTGTCATCGTGTTGTTGGAGACGTGGTATATTCTATTGCTATAGAATCTGTCATCGTGTTGTAGGAGACGTGGTATATTCTACTGGTATAGAAACTGTCATCGTGTTGTAGGAGACGTGGTATATTCTACTGCTATAGAAACTGACAATGTGTTGTAGGAGATGTGGTATAGAAACTGTCATCGTGTTGTAGGAGACGTGGTATATTCTACTGCTATAGAAACTGTCAATGTGTTGTCGGAGACGTGGTATAGAAACTGTCATCGTATTGTAGGAGACGTGATATATTCTACTGCTATAGAAACTGTCATCGTGTTGTAGGAGTCGTGGTATAGAAACTGGTATAGAAACTGTCATCGTGTTGTAGGAGACGTGGTATATTCTACTGCTATAGAAACTGTCATCGTGTTGTATGAGACGTGGTATATTCTACTGCTATAGAAACTGTCATCGTGTTGTAGGAGACGTGGTATAGAAACTGACATCGTGTTGTAGGAGACGTGGTATATTCTACTGCTATACAAACTGTCATCGTGTTGTAGGAGACGTGGTATATTCTACTGCTATAGAAACTGTCATCGTGTTGTAGGAGACGTGGTATATTCTACTGCTATAGAAACTGTCATCGTGTTGTAGGAGACGTGGTATGGAAACTGTCATCGTGTTGTAGGAGACGTGGTATATTCTACTGCTATAGAAACTGTCATCATGTTGAATGAGACGTGGTATATTCTACTGCTATAGAAACTGTCATCGTGTTGTAGGAGACGTGGTATATTCTACTGCTATAGAAACTGTCATCGTGTTGTAGGAGACGTGGTATATTCTACTGCTATAGAAACTGTCATCGTGTTGTAGGAGACGTGGTATATTCTACTGCTATAGAAACTGTCATCGTGTTGTAGGAGACGTGGTATAGAAACGGCTATAGAAACTGTCATCATGTTGAATGAGACGTGGTATATTCTACTGCTATAGAAACTGTCATCGTGTTGTAGGAGACGTGGTATATTCTACTGCTATAGAAACTGTCATCGTGTTGTAGGAGACGTGGTATATTCTACTGCTATAGAAACTGTCATCGTGTTGTAGGAGACGTGGTATATTCTACTGCTATAGAAACTGTCATCGTGTTGTACGAGACGTGGTATAGAAACTGTCATCGTGTTGTAGGAGACGTGGTATATTCTACTGCTATAGAAACTGTCATCGTGTTGTAGGAGACGTGGTATAGAAACTGCTATAGAAACTGTCATCGTGTTGTAGGAGACATGGTATATAAACTGCTATTGAAACTGTCATCGTGTTGTTGGAGACGTGGTATATTCTATTGCTATAGAATCTGTCATCGTGTTGTAGGAGACTTGGTATATTCTACTGGTATAGAAACTGTCATCGTGTTGTAGGAGACGTGGTATATTCTACTGCTATAGAAACTGACAATGTGTTGTAGGAGATGTGGTATAGAAACTGTCATCGTGTTGTAGGAGACGTGGTATATTCTACTGCTATAGAAACTGTCAATGTGTTGTCGGAGACGTGGTATAGAAACTGTCATCGTATTGTAGGAGACGTGATATATTCTACCGCTATAGAAACTGTCATCGTGTTGTAGGAGACGTGGTATATTCTACTGGTATAGAAACTGTCATCGTGTTGTAGGAGACGTGGTATAGAAACTGGTATAGAAACTGTCATCGTGTTGTAGGAGACGTGGTATATTCTACTGCTATAGAAACTGTCATCGTGTTGTATGAGACGTGGTATATTCTACTGCTATAGAAACTGTCATCGTGTTGTAGAAGACGTGGTATAGAAACTGACATCGTGTTGTAGGAGACGTGGTATATTCTACTGCTATACAAACTGTCATCGTGTTGTAGGAGACGGGGTATATTCTACTGCTATAGAAACTGTCATGGTGTTGTAGGAGACGTGGTACATTCTACTGCTATAGAAACTGTCATCGTGTTGTAGGAGACGTGGTATATTCTACTGCTATAGAAACTGTCATCGTGTTGTAGGAGACGTGGTATATTCTACTGCTATAGAAACTGTCATCGTGTTGTAGGAGACGTGGTATGGAAACTGTCATCGTGTTGTAGGAGACGTGGTATATTCTACTGCTATATAAACTGTCATCATGTTGAATGAGACGTGGTATATTCTACTGCTATAGAAACTGTCATCGTGTTGTAGGAGACGTGGTATATTCTACTGCTATAGAAACTGTCATCGTGTTGTAGGAGACGTGGTATATTCTACTGCTATAGAAACTGTCATCGTGTTGTACGAGACGTGGTATAGAAACTGTCATCGTGTTGTAGGAGACGTGGTATATTCTACTGCTATAGAAACTGTCATCGTGTTGTAGGAGACGTGGTATAGAAACTGCTATAGAAACTGTCATCATGTTGAATGAGACGTGGTATATTCTACTGCTATAGAAACTGTCATCGTGTTGTAGGAGACGTGGTATATTCTACTGCTATAGAAACTGTCATCGTGTTGTAGGAGACGTGGTATATTCTACTGCTATAGAAACTGTCATCGTGTTGTAGGAGACGTGGTATATTCTACTGCTATAGAAACTGTCATCGTGTTGTACGAGACGTGGTATAGAAACTGTCATCGTGTTGTAGGAGACGTGGTATATTCTACTGCTATAGAAACTGTCATCGTGTTGTAGGAGACGTGGTATAGAAACTGCTATAGAAACTGTCATCGTGTTGTAGGAGACATGGTATATAAACTGCTATTGAAACTGTCATCGTGTTGTTGGAGACGTGGTATATTCTATTGCTATAGAATCTGTCATCGTGTTGTAGGAGACGTGGTATATTCTACTGGTATAGAAACTGTCATCGTGTTGTAGGAGACGTGGTATATTCTACTGCTATAGAAACTGACAATGTGTTGTAGGAGATGTGGTATAGAAACTGTCATCGTGTTGTAGGAGACGTGGTATATTCTACTGCTATAGAAACTGTCAATGTGTTGTCGGAGACGTGGTATAGAAACTGTCATTGTATTGTAGGAGATGTGATATATTCTACTGCTATAGAAACTCTCAATGTGTTGTCGGAGACGTGGTATAGAAACTGTCATCGTATTGTAGGAGACGTGATATATTCTACTGCTATAGAAACTATCATCGTGTTGTAGGAGACGTGGTATATTCTACTGGTATAGAAACTGTCATCGTGTTGTAGGAGACGTGGTATATTCTACTGCTATAGAAACTGTCATCGTGTTGTACGAGACGTGGTATAGAAACTGTCATCGTGTTGTAGGAGACGTGGTATATTCTACTGCTATAGAAACTGTCATCGTGTTGTAGGAGACGTGGTATAGAAACTGCTATAGAAACTGTCATCGTGTTGTAGGAGACATGGTATATAAACTGCTATTGAAACTGTCATCGTGTTGTTGGAGACGTGGTATATTCTATTGCTATAGAATCTGTCATCGTGTTGTAGGAGACGTGGTATATTCTACTGGTATAGAAACTGTCATCGTGTTGTAAGAGACGTGGTATAGAAACTGTCATCGTGTTGTAGGAGACGTGGTACATTCTACTGCTATAGAAACTGTCATCGTGTTGTATGAGACGTGGTATATTCTACTGCTATAGAAACTGTCATCGTGTTGTAGGAGACGTGGTATAGAAACTGGTATAGAAACTGTTATCGTGTTGTAGGAGACGTGCTATAGAAACTGTCATCGTGTTGTAGGAGACGTATAGAAACTGTCATCGTGTTGTAGGAGACGTGGTATATTCTACTGCTATAGAAACTGTCATCGTGTTCTGGGAGACATGGTATATTCTACTGCTATACAAACTTTCATCGTGTTGTAGGAGACGTGGTATAGAAACTGTCATCGTGTTGTAGGAGACGTGGTATATTCTACTGCTATAGAAACTGTCATCGTGTTGTAGGAGACGTGGTATATTCTACTGCTATACAAACTGTCATCGTGTTGTAGGAGACGTGCTATAGAAACTGTCATCGTGTTGTAGGAGACGTGGTATATTCTACTGCTATAGAAACTGTCATCGTGTTGGAGGAGACGTGGTATATTCTACTGCTATAGAAACTGTCATCGTGTTGTAGGAGACGTGGTATAGAAACTGTCATTGTGTTGTAGGAGACGTGGTATATTCTACTGCTATAGAAACTGTCATCATGTTTTAGGAGATGTGGTATAGAAACTGTCATCGTGTTGTATGAGACGTGGTATATTCTACTGCTATAGAAACTGTCATCTTGTTGTAGGAGACATGGTATATTCTACTGCTATAGAAACTGTCATCGTGTTGTAGGAGACGTGGTATATTCTACTGGTATAGAAACTGTCATCGTGTTGTAGGAGACGTGGTATATTCTACTGCTATAGAAACTGTCATCGTGTTGTAGGAGACGTGGTATGGAAACTGTCATCGTGTTGTAGGAGACGTGGTATATTCTACTGCTATAGAAACTGTCATCATGTTGAATGAGACGTGGTATATTCTACTGCTATAGAAACTGTCATCGTGTTGTAGGAGACGTGGTATATTCTACTGCTATAGAAACTGTCATCGTGTTGTAGGAGACGTGGTATATTTTACTGCTATAGAAACTGTCATCGTGTTGTAGGAGACGTGGTATATTCTACTGCTATAGAAACTGTCATCGTGTTGTAGGAGACGTGGTATAGAAACGGCTATAGAAACTGTCATCATGTTGAATGAGACGTGGTATATTCTACTGCTATAGAAACTGTCATCGTGTTGTAGGAGACGTGGTATATTCTACTGCTATAGAAACTGTCATCGTGTTGTAGGAGACGTGGTATATTCTACTGCTATAGAAACTGTCATCGTGTTGTAGGAGACGTGGTATATTCTACTGCTATAGAAACTGTCATCGTGTTGTACGAGACGTGGTATAGAAACTGTCATCGTGTTGTAGGAGACGTGGTATATTCTACTGCTATAGAAACTGTCATCGTGTTGTAGGAGACGTGGTATAGAAACTGCTATAGAAACTGTCATCGTGTTGTAGGAGACATGGTATATAAACTGCTATTGAAACTGTCATCGTGTTGTTGGAGACGTGGTATATTCTATTGCTATAGAATCTGTCATCGTGTTGTAGGAGACTTGGTATATTCTACTGGTATAGAAACTGTCATCGTGTTGTAGGAGACGTGGTATATTCTACTGCTATAGAAACTGACAATGTGTTGTAGGAGATGTGGTATAGAAACTGTCATCGTGTTGTAGGAGACGTGATATATTCTACCGCTATAGAAACTGTCATCGTGTTGTAGGAGACGTGGTATATTCTACTGGTATAGAAACTGTCATCTTGTTGTAGGAGACGTGGTATAGAAACTGGTATAGAAACTGTCATCGTGTTGTAGGAGACGTGGTATATTCTACTGCTATAGAAACTGTCATCGTGTTGTATGAGACGTGGTATATTCTACTGCTATAGAAACTGTCATCGTGTTGTAGAAGACGTGGTATAGAAACTGACATCGTGTTGTAGGAGACGTGGTATATTCTACTGCTATACAAACTGTCATCGTGTTGTAGGAGACGTGGTATATTCTACTGCTATAGAAACTGTCATCGTGTTGTAGGAGACGGGGTATATTCTACTGCTATAGAAACTGTCATGGTGTTGTAGGAGACGTGGTACATTCTACTGCTATAGAAACTGTCATCGTGTTGTAGGAGACGTGGTATATTCTACTGCTATAGAAACTGTCATTGTGTTGTAGGAGACGTGGTATATTCTACTGCTATAGAAACTGTCATCGTGTTGTAGGAGACGTGGTATATTCTACTGCTATAGAAACTGTCATCGTGTTGTACGAGACGTGGTATAGAAACTGTCATCGTGTTGTAGGAGACGTGGTATATTCTACTGCTATAGAAACTGTCATCGTGTTGTAGGAGACGTGGTATAGAAACTGCTATAGAAACTGTCATCGTGTTGTAGGAGACATGGTATATAAACTGCTATTGAAACTGTCATCGTGTTGTTGGAGACGTGGTATATTCTATTGCTATAGAATCTGTCATCGTGTTGTAGGAGACGTGGTATATTCTACTGGTATAGAAACTGTCATCGTGTTGTAGGAGACGTGGTATATTCTACTGCTATAGAAACTGACAATGTGTTGTAGGAGATGTGGTATAGAAACTGTCATCGTGTTGTAGGAGACGTGGTATATTCTACTGCTATAGAAACTGTCAATGTGTTGTCGGAGACGTGGTATAGAAACTGTCATCGTATTGTAGGAGACGTGATATATTCTACCGCTATAGAAAGTGTCATCGTGTTGTAGGAGACGTGGTATATTCTACTGGTATAGAAACTGTCATCGTGTTGTAGGAGACGTGGTATAGAAACTGGTATAGAAACTGTCATCGTGTTGTAGGAGACGTGGTATATTCTACTGCTATAGAAACTGTCATCGTGTTGTATGAGACGTGGTATATTCTACTGCTATAGAAACTGTCATCGTGTTGTAGAAGACGTGGTATAGAAACTGACATCGTGTTGTAGGAGACGTGGTATATTCTACTGCTATAGAAACTGTCATCGTGTTGTAGGAGACGGGGTATATTCTACTGCTATAGAAACTGTCATGGTGTTGTAGGAGACGTGGTACATTCTACTGCTATAGAAACTGTCATCGTGTTGTAGGAGACGTGGTATATTCTACTGCTATAGAAACTGTCATCGTGTTGTAGGAGACGTGGTATATTCTACTGCTATAGAAACTGTCATCGTGTTGTAGGAGACGTGTTATGGAAACTGTCATCGTGTTGTAGGAGACGTGGTATATTCTACTGCTATATAAACTGTCATCATGTTGAATGAGACGTGGTATATTCTACTGCTATAGAAACTGTCATCGTGTTGTAGGAGACGTGGTATATTCTACTGCTATAGAAACTGTCATCGTGTTGTAGGAGACGTGGTATATTCTACTGCTATAGAAACTGTCATCGTGTTGTACGAGACGTGGTATAGAAACTGTCATCGTGTTGTAGGAGACGTGGTATATTCTACTGCTATAGAAACTGTCATCGTGTTGTAGGAGACGTGGTATAGAAACTGCTATAGAAACTGTCATCATGTTGAATGAGACGTGGTATATTCTACTGCTATAGAAACTGTCATCGTGTTGTAGGAGACGTGGTATATTCTACTGCTATAGAAACTGTCATCGTGTTGTAGGAGACGTGGTATATTCTACTGCTATAGAAACTGTCATCGTGTTGTAGGAGACGTGGTATATTCTACTGCTATAGAAACTGTCATCGTGTTGTACGAGACGTGGTATAGAAACTGTCATCGTGTTGTAGGAGACGTGGTATATTCTACTGCTATAGAAACTGTCATCGTGTTGTAGGAGACGTGGTATAGAAACTGCTATAGAAACTGTCATCGTGTTGTAGGAGACATGGTATATAAACTGCTATTGAAACTGTCATCGTGTTGTTGGAGACGTGGTATATTCTATTGCTATAGAATCTGTCATCGTGTTGTAGGAGACGTGGTATATTCTACTGGTATAGAAACTGTCATCGTGTTGTAGGAGACGTGGTATATTCTACTGCTATAGAAACTGACAATGTGTTGTAGGAGATGTGGTATAGAAACTGTCATCGTATTGTAGGAGACGTGATATATTCTACTGCTATAGAAACTGTCAATGTGTTGTCGGAGACGTGGTATAGAAACTGTCATCGTATTGTAGGAGACGTGATATATTCTACTGCTATAGAAACTGTCATCGTGTTGTAGGAGACGTGGTATATTCTACTGGTATAGAAACTGTCATCGTGTTGTAGGAGACGTGGTATATTCTACTGCTATAGAAACTGTCATCGTGTTGTACGAGACGTGGTATAGAAACTGTCATCGTGTTGTAGGAGACGTGGTATATTCTACTGCTATAGAAACTGTCATCGTGTTGTAGGAGACGTGGTATAGAAACTGCTATAGAAACTGTCATCGTGTTGTAGGAGACATGGTATATAAACTGCTATTGCAACTGTCATCGTGTTGTTGGAGACGTGGTATATTCTATTGCTATAGAATCTGTCATCGTGTTGTAGGAGACGTGGTATATTCTACTGGTATAGAAACTGTCATCGTGTTGTAAGAGACGTGGTATAGAAACTGTCATCGTGTTGTAGGAGACGTGGTACATTCTACTGCTATAGAAACTGTCATCGTGTTGTATGAGACGTGGTATATTCTACTGCTATAGAAACTGTCATCGTGTTGTAGGAGACGTGGTATAGAAACTGGTATAGAAACTGTCATCGTGTTGTAGGAGACGTGCTATAGAGACTGTCATCGTGTTGTAGGAGACGTATAGAAACTGTCATCGTGTTGTAGGAGACGTGGTATATTCTACTGCTATAGAAACTGTCATCGTGTTCTGGGAGACATGGTATATTCTACTGCTATACAAACTTTCATCGTGTTGTAGGAGACGTGGTATAGAAACTGTCATCGTGTTGTAGGAGACGTGGTATATTCTACTGCTATAGAAACTGTCATCGTGTTGTAGGAGACGTGGTATATTCTACTGCTATACAAACTGTCATCGTGTTGTAGGAGACGTGCTATAGAAAGTGACATTGTGTTGTAGGAGACGTGGTATTGAAACTGTCATCGTGTTGTAGGAGACGTGGTATATTCTACTGCTATAGAAACTGTCATCGTGTTGTAGGAGACGTGGTATAAAAACTGTCATCGTGTTGTAGGAGACGTGGTATATTCTACTGCTATAGAAACTGTCATCGTGTTGTAGGAGACGTGGTATATTCTACTGCTATAGAAACTGTCATCGTGTTGTAGGAGACGTGGTATATTCTATTGCTATAGAATCTGTCATCGTGTTGTAGGAGACGTGGTATATTCTACTGGTATAGAAACTGTCATCGTGTTGTAAGAGACGTGGTATAGAAACTGTCATCGTGTTGTAGGAGACGTGGTATATTCTACTGCTATAGAAACTGTCATCGTGTTGTAGGAGACGTGGTATATTCTACTGCTATAGAAACTGTCATCGTGTTGTAGGAGACGTGGTATAGAAACTGTCATCGTGTTGTAGGAGACGTGGTATATTCTACTGCTATAGAAACTGTCATCGTGTTGTAGGAGACGTGGTATTGAAACTGTCATCGTGTTGTAGGAGACGTGGTATATTCTACTGCTATAGAAACTGTCATCGTGTTGTAGGAGACGTGGTATATTCTACTGCTATAGAAACTGTCATCGTGTTGTAGGAGACGTGGTATAGAAACTGTCATTGTGTTGTTGGAGACGTGGTATATTCTACTGCTATAGAAACTGTCATCGTGTTGTAGGAGACGTGGTATAGAAACTGTCATCGTGTTGTAGGAGACGTGGCATATTCTACTGCTATAGAAACTGTCATCGTGTTGTAGGAGACGTGGTATATTCTATTGCTATAGAATCTGTCATCGTGTTGTAGGAGACGTGGTATATTCTACTGGTATAGAAACTGTCATCGTGTTGTAAGAGACGTGGTATAGAAACTGTCATCGTGTTGTAGGAGACGTGGTACATTCTACTGCTATAGAAACTGTCATCGTGTTGTATGAGACGTGGTATATTCTACTGCTATAGAAACTGTCATCGTTTTGTAGGAGACGTGGTATAGAAACTGGTATAGAAACTGTCATCGTGTTGTAGGAGACGTGCTATAGAAACTGTCATCGTGTTGTAGGAGACGTATAGAAACTGTCATCGTGTTGTAGGAGACGTGTTATATTCTACTGCTATAGAAACTGTCATCGTGTTGTAGGAGACGTGGTATAATCTACTGGTATAGAAACTGTCATCGTGTTGTAGGAGACGTGGTATAGAAACTGGTATAGAAACTGTCATCGTGTTGTAGGAGACGTGCTATAGAAACTATCATCGTGTTGTAGGAGACGTATAGAAACTGTCATCGTGTTGTAGGAGACGTGGTATATTCTACTGCTATAGAAACTGTCATCGTGTTCTGGGAGACATGGTATATTCTACTGCTATACAAACTTTCATCGTGTTGTAGGAGACGTGGTATAGAAACTGTCATCGTGTTGTAGGAGACGTGGTATATTCTACTGCTATAGAAACTGTCATCGTGTTGTAGGAGACGTGGTATATTCTACTGCTATACAAACTGTCATCGTGTTGTAGGAGACGTGCTATAGAAACTGTCATCGTGTTGTAGGAGACGTGGTATATTCTACTGCTATAGAAACTGTCATCGTGTTGGAGGAGACGTGGTATATTCTACTGCTATAGAAACTGTCATCGTGTTGTAGGAGACGTGGTATAGAAACTGTCATTGTGTTGTAGGAGACGTGGTATATTCTACTGCTATAGAAACTGTCATCATGTTTTAGGAGATGTGGTATAGAAACTGTCATCGTGTTGTATGAGACGTGGTATATTCTACTGCTATAGAAACTGTCATCTTGTTGTAGGAGACATGGTATATTCTACTGCTATAGAAACTGTCATCGTGTTGTAGGAGACGTGGTATATTCTACTGGTATAGAAACTGTCATCGTGTTGTAGGAGACGTGGTATATTCTACTGCTATAGAAACTGACAATGTGTTGTAGGAGATGTGGTATAGAAACTGTCATCGTGTTGTAGGAGACGTGGTATATTCTACTGCTATAGAAACTGTCAATGTGTTGTCGGAGACGTGGTATAGAAACTGTCATCGTATTGTAGGAGACGTGATATATTCTACTGCTATAGAAACTGTCATCGTGTTGTAGGAGACGTGGTATATTCTACTGGTATAGAAACTGTCATCGTGTTGTAGGAGACGTGGTATAGAAACTGGTATAGAAACTGTCATCGTGTTGTAGGAGACGTGGTATATTCTACTGCTATAGAAACTGTCATCGTGTTGTATGAGACGTGGTATATTCTACTGCTATAGAAACTGTCATCGTGTTGTAGGAGACGTGGTATAGAAACTGACATCGTGTTGTAGGAGACGTGGTATATTCTACTGCTATACAAACTGTCATCGTGTTGTAGGAGACGTGGTATATTCTACTGCTATAGAAACTGTCATCGTGTTGTAGGAGACGTGGTATATTCTACTGCTATAGAAACTGTCAATGTGTTGTCGGAGACGTGGTATAGAAACTGTCATCGTATTGTAGGAGACGTGATATATTCTACCGCTATAGAAAGTGTCATCGTGTTGTAGGAGACGTGGTATATTCTACTGGTATAGAAACTGTCATCGTGTTGTAGGAGACGTGGTATAGAAACTGGTATAGAAACTGTCATCGTGTTGTAGGAGACGTGGTATATTCTACTGCTATAGAAACTGTCATCGTGTTGTATGAGACGTGGTATATTCTACTGCTATAGAAACTGTCATCGTGTTGTAGAAGACGTGGTATAGAAACTGACATCGTGTTGTAGGAGACGTGGTATATTCTACTGCTATAGAAACTGTCATCGTGTTGTAGGAGACGGGGTATATTCTACTGCTATAGAAACTGTCATGGTGTTGTAGGAGACGTGGTACATTCTACTGCTATAGAAACTGTCATCGTGTTGTAGGAGACGTGGTATATTCTACTGCTATAGAAACTGTCATCGTGTTGTAGGAGACGTGGTATATTCTACTGCTATAGAAACTGTCATCGTGTTGTAAGAGACGTGGTATGGAAACTGTCATCGTGTTGTAGGAGACGTGGTATATTCTACTGCTATATAAACTGTCATCATGTTGAATGAGACGTGGTATATTCTACTGCTATAGAAACTGTCATCGTGTTGTAGGAGACGTGGTATATTCTACTGCTATAGAAACTGTCATCGTGTTGTAGGAGACGTGGTATATTCTACTGCTATAGAAACTGTCATCGTGTTGTACGAGACGTGGTATAGAAACTGTCATCGTGTTGTAGGAGACGTGGTATATTCTACTGCTATAGAAACTGTCATCGTGTTGTAGGAGACGTGGTATAGAAACTGCTATAGAAACTGTCATCATGTTGAATGAGACGTGGTATATTCTACTGCTATAGAAACTGTCATCGTGTTGTAGGAGACGTGGTATATTCTACTGCTATAGAAACTGTCATCGTGTTGTAGGAGATGTGGTATATTCTACTGCTATAGAAACTGTCATCGTGTTGTAGGAGACGTGGTATATTCTACTGCTATAGATACTGTCATCGTGTTGTACGAGACGTGGTATAGAAACTGTCATCGTGTTGTAGGAGACGTGGTATATTCTACTGCTATAGAAACTGTCATCGTGTTGTAGGAGACGTGGTATAGAAACTGCTATAGAAACTGTCATCGTGTTGTAGGAGACATGGTATATAAACTGCTATTGAAACTGTCATCGTGTTGTTGGAGACGTGGTATATTCTATTGCTATAGAATCTGTCATCGTGTTGTAGGAGACGTGGTATATTCTACTGGTATAGAAACTGTCATCGTGTTGTAGGAGACGTGGTATATTCTACTGCTATAGAAACTGACAATGTGTTGTAGGAGATGTGGTATAGAAACTGTCATCGTGTTGTAGGAGACGTGGTATATTCTACTGCTATAGAAACTGTCAATGTGTTGTCGGAGACGTGGTATAGAAACTGTCATCGTATTGTAGGAGACGTGATATATTCTACTGCTATAGAAACTGTCAATGTGTTGTCGGAGACGTGGTATAGAAACTGTCATCGTATTGTAGGAGACGTGATATATTCTACTGCTATAGAAACTGTCATCGTGTTGTAGGAGACGTGGTATATTCTACTGGTATAGAAACTGTCATCGTGTTGTAGGAGACGTGGTATATTCTACTGCTATAGAAACTGTCATCGTGTTGTACGAGACGTGGTATAGAAACTGTCATCGTGTTGTAGGAGACGTGGTATATTCTACTGCTATAGAAACTGTCATCGTGTTGTAGGAGACGTGGTATAGAAACTGCTATAGAAACTGTCATCGTGTTGTAGGAGACATGGTATATAAACTGCTATTGAAACTGTCATCGTGTTGTTGGAGACGTGGTATATTCTATTGCTATAGAATCTGTCATCGTGTTGTAGGAGACGTGGTATATTCTACTGGTATAGAAACTGTCATCGTGTTGTAAGAGACGTGGTATAGAAACTGTCATCGTGTTGTAGGAGACGTGGTACATTCTACTGCTATAGAAACTGTCATCGTGTTGTATGAGACGTGGTATATTCTACTGCTATAGAAACTGTCATCGTGTTGTAGGAGACGTGGTATAGAAACTGGTATAGAAACTGTCATCGTGTTGTAGGAGACGTGCTATAGAAACTGTCATCGTGTTGTAGGAGACGTATAGAAACTGTCATCGTGTTGTAGGAGACGTGGTATATTCTACTGCTATAGAAACTGTCATCGTGTTCTGGGAGACATGGTATATTCTACTGCTATACAAACTTTCATCGTGTTGTAGGAGACGTGGTATAGAAACTGTCATCGTGTTGTAGGAGACGTGGTATATTCTACTGCTATAGAAACTGTCATCGTGTTGTAGGAGACGTGGTATATTCTACTGCTATACAAACTGTCATCGTGTTGTAGGAGACGTGCTATAGAAACTGACATTGTGTTGTAGGAGACGTGGTATTGAAACTGTCATCGTGTTGTAGGAGACGTGGTATATTCTACTGCTATAGAAACTGTCATCGTGTTGTAGGAGACGTGGTATAGAAACTGTCATCGTGTTGTAGGAGACGTGGTATATTCTACTGCTATAGAAACTGTCATCGTGTTGTAGGAGACGTGGTATATTCTACTGCTATAGAAACTGTCATCGTGTTGTAGGAGACGTGGTATATTCTATTGCTATAGAATCTGTCATCGTGTTGTAGGAGACGTGGTATATTCTACTGGTATAGAAACTGTCATCGTGTTGTAAGAGACGTGGTATAGAAACTGTCATCGTGTTGTAGGAGACGTGGTATATTCTACTGCTATAGAAACTGTCATCGTGTTGTAGGAGACGTGGTATATTCTACTGCTATAGAAACTGTCATCGTGTTGTAGGAGACGTGGTATAGAAACTGTCATCGTGTTGTAGGAGACGTGGTATATTCTACTGCTATAGAAACTGTCATCGTGTTGTAGGAGACGTGGTATTGAAACTGTCATCGTGTTGTAGGAGACGTGGTATATTCTACTGCTATAGAAACTGTCATCGTGTTGTAGGAGACGTGGTATATTCTACTGCTATAGAAACTGTCATCGTGTTGTAGGAGACGTGGTATAGAAACTGTCATTGTGTTGTTGGAGACGTGGTATATTCTACTGCTATAGAAACTGTCATCGTGTTGTAGGAGACGTGGTATAGAAACTGTCATCGTGTTGTAGGAGACGTGGCATATTCTACTGCTATAGAAACTGTCATCGTGTTGTAGGAGACGTGGTATATTCTATTGCTATAGAATCTGTCATCGTGTTGTAGGAGACGTGGTATATTCTACTGGTATAGAAACTGTCATCGTGTTGTAAGAGACGTGGTATAGAAACTGTCATCGTGTTGTAGGAGACGTGGTACATTCTACTGCTATAGAAACTGTCATCGTGTTGTATGAGACGTGGTATATTCTACTGCTATAGAAACTGTCATCGTTTTGTAGGAGACGTGGTATAGAAACTGGTATAGAAACTGTCATCGTGTTGTAGGAGACGTGCTATAGAAACTGTCATCGTGTTGTAGGAGACGTATAGAAACTGTCATCGTGTTGTAGGAGACGTGTTATATTCTACTGCTATAGAAACTGTCATCGTGTTGTAGGAGACGTGGTATAATCTACTGGTATAGAAACTGTCATCGTGTTGTAGGAGACGTGGTATAGAAACTGGTATAGAAACTGTCATCGTGTTGTAGGAGACGTGCTATAGAAACTATCATCGTGTTGTAGGAGACGTATAGAAACTGTCATCGTGTTGTAGGAGACGTGGTATATTCTACTGCTATAGAAACTGTCATCGTGTTCTGGGAGACATGGTATATTCTACTGCTATACAAACTTTCATCGTGTTGTAGGAGACGTGGTATAGAAACTGTCATCGTGTTGTAGGAGACGTGGTATATTCTACTGCTATAGAAACTGTCATCGTGTTGTAGGAGACGTGGTATATTCTACTGCTATACAAACTGTCATCGTGTTGTAGGAGACGTGCTATAGAAACTGTCATCGTGTTGTAGGAGACGTGGTATATTCTACTGCTATAGAAACTGTCATCGTGTTGGAGGAGACGTGGTATATTCTACTGCTATAGAAACTGTCATCGTGTTGTAGGAGACGTGGTATAGAAACTGTCATCGTGTTGTATGAGACGTGGTATATTCTACTGCTATAGAAACTGTCATCTTGTTGTAGGAGACATGGTATATTCTACTGCTATAGAAACTGTCATCGTGTTGTAGGAGACGTGGTATATTCTACTGGTATAGAAACTGTCATCGTGTAGTAGGAGACGTGGTATATTCTACTGCTATAGAAACTGACAATGTGTTGTAGGAGATGTGGTATAGAAACTGTCATCGTGTTGTAGGAGACGTGGTATATTCTACTGCTATAGAAACTGTCAATGTGTTGTCGGAGACGTGGTATAGAAACTGTCATCGTATTGTAGGAGACGTGATATATTCTACTGCTATAGAAACTGTCATCGTGTTGTAGGAGACGTGGTATATTCTACTGGTATAGAAACTGTCATCGTGTTGTAGGAGACGTGGTATAGAAACTGGTATAGAAACTGTCATCGTGTTGTAGGAGACGTGGTATATTCTACTGCTATAGAAACTGTCATCGTGTTGTATGAGACGTGGTATATTCTACTGCTATAGAAACTGTCATCGTGTTGTAGGAGACGTGGTATATTCTATTGCTATAGAATCTGTCATCGTGTTGTAGGAGACGTGGTATATTCTACTGGTATAGAAACTGTCATCGTGTTGTAAGAGACGTGGTATAGAAACTGTCATCGTGTTGTAGGAGACGTGGTATATTCTACTGCTATAGAAACTGTCATCGTGTTGTAGGAGACGTGGTATATTCTACTGCTATAGAAACTGTCATCGTGTTGTAGGAGACGTGGTATAGAAACTGTCATCGTGTTGTAGGAGACGTGGTATATTCTACTGCTATAGAAACTGTCATCGTGTTGTAGGAGACGTGGTATTGAAACTGTCATCGTGTTGTAGGAGACGTGGTATATTCTACTGCTATAGAAACTGTCATCGTGTTGTAGGAGACGTGGTATATTCTACTGCTATAGAAACTGTCATCGTGTTGTAGGAGACGTGGTATAGAAACTGTCATTGTGTTGTTGGAGACGTGGTATATTCTACTGCTATAGAAACTGTCATCGTGTTGTAGGAGACGTGGTATAGAAACTGTCATCGTGTTGTAGGAGACGTGGCATATTCTACTGCTATAGAAACTGTCATCGTGTTGTAGGAGACGTGGTATATTCTATTGCTATAGAATCTGTCATCGTGTTGTAGGAGACGTGGTATATTCTACTGGTATAGAAACTGTCATCGTGTTGTAAGAGACGTGGTATAGAAACTGTCATCGTGTTGTAGGAGACGTGGTACATTCTACTGCTATAGAAACTGTCATCGTGTTGTATGAGACGTGGTATATTCTACTGCTATAGAAACTGTCATCGTTTTGTAGGAGACGTGGTATAGAAACTGGTATAGAAACTGTCATCGTGTTGTAGGAGACGTGCTATAGAAACTGTCATCGTGTTGTAGGAGACGTATAGAAACTGTCATCGTGTTGTAGGAGACGTGTTATATTCTACTGCTATAGAAACTGTCATCGTGTTGTAGGAGACGTGGTATAATCTACTGGTATAGAAACTGTCATCGTGTTGTAGGAGACGTGGTATAGAAACTGGTATAGAAACTGTCATCGTGTTGTAGGAGACGTGCTATAGAAACTATCATCGTGTTGTAGGAGACGTATAGAAACTGTCATCGTGTTGTAGGAGACGTGGTATATTCTACTGCTATAGAAACTGTCATCGTGTTCTGGGAGACATGGTATATTCTACTGCTATACAAACTTTCATCGTGTTGTAGGAGACGTGGTATAGAAACTGTCATCGTGTTGTAGGAGACGTGGTATATTCTACTGCTATAGAAACTGTCATCGTGTTGTAGGAGACGTGGTATATTCTACTGCTATACAAACTGTCATCGTGTTGTAGGAGACGTGCTATAGAAACTGTCATCGTGTTGTAGGAGACGTGGTATATTCTACTGCTATAGAAACTGTCATCGTGTTGGAGGAGACGTGGTATATTCTACTGCTATAGAAACTGTCATCGTGTTGTAGGAGACGTGGTATAGAAACTGTCATCGTGTTGTATGAGACGTGGTATATTCTACTGCTATAGAAACTGTCATCTTGTTGTAGGAGACATGGTATATTCTACTGCTATAGAAACTGTCATCGTGTTGTAGGAGACGTGGTATATTCTACTGGTATAGAAACTGTCATCGTGTTGTAGGAGACGTGGTATATTCTACTGCTATAGAAACTGACAATGTGTTGTAGGAGATGTGGTATAGAAACTGTCATCGTGTTGTAGGAGACGTGGTATATTCTACTGCTATAGAAACTGTCAATGTGTTGTCGGAGACGTGGTATAGAAACTGTCATCGTATTGTAGGAGACGTGATATATTCTACTGCTATAGAAACTGTCATCGTGTTGTAGGAGACGTGGTATATTCTACTGGTATAGAAACTGTCATCGTGTTGTAGGAGACGTGGTATAGAAACTGGTATAGAAACTGTCATCGTGTTGTAGGAGACGTGGTATATTCTACTGCTATAGAAACTGTCATCGTGTTGTATGAGACGTGGTATATTCTACTGCTATAGAAACTGTCATCGTGTTGTAGGAGACGTGGTATAGAAACTGACATCGTGTTGTAGGAGACGTGGTATATTCTACTGCTATACAAACTGTCATCGTGTTGTAGGAGACGTGGTATATTCTACTGCTATAGAAACTGTCATCGTGTTGTAGGAGACGTGGTATATTCTACTGCTATAGAAACTGTCAATGTGTTGTCGGAGACGTGGTATAGAAACTGTCATCGTATTGTAGGAGACGTGATATATTCTACTGCTATAGAAACTGTCATCGTGTTGTAGGAGACGTGGTATATTCTACTGGTATAGAAACTGTCATCGTGTTGTAGGAGACGTGGTATAGAAACTGGTATAGAAACTGTCATCGTGTTGTAGGAGACGTGGTATATTCTACTGCTATAGAAACTGTCATCGTGTTGTATGAGACGTGGTATATTCTACTGCTATAGAAACTGTCATCGTGTTGTAGGAGACGTGGTATAGAAACTGACATCGTGTTGTAGGAGACGTGGTATATTCTACTGCTATACAAACTGTCATCGTGTTGTAGGAGACGTGGTATATTCTACTGCTATAGAAACTGTCATCGTGTTGTAGGAGACGTGGTACATTCTACTGCTATAGAAACTGTCATCGTGTTGTAGGAGACGTGGTATATTCTACTGCTATAGAAACTGTCATCGTGTTGTAGGAGACGTGGTATATTCTACTGCTATAGAAACTGTCATCGTGTTGTAGGAGACGTGGTATGGAAACTGTCATCGTGTTGTAGGAGACGTGGTATATTCTACTGCTATAGAAACTGTCATCATGTTGAATGAGACGTGGTATATTCTACTGCTATAGAAACTGTCATCGTGTTGTAGGAGACGTGGTATATTCTACTGCTATAGAAACTGTCATCGTGTTGTATGAGATGTGGTATATTCTACTGCTATAGAAACTGTCATCGTGTTGTAGAAGACGTGGTATAGAAACTGACATCGTGTTGTAGGAGACGTGGTATATTCTACTGCTATAGAAACTGTCATCGTGTTGTAGGAGACGGGGTATATTCTACTGCTATAGAAACTGTCATGGTGTTGTAGGAGACGTGGTACATTCTACTGCTATAGAAACTGTCATCGTGTTGTAGGAGACGTGGTATATTCTACTGCTATAGAAACTGTCATCGTGTTGTAGGAGACGTGGTATATTCTATGCTATAGAAACTGTCATCGTGTTGTAGGAGACGTGGTATGGAAACTGTCATCGTGTTGTAGGAGACGTGGTATATTCTACTGCTATATAAACTGTCATCATGTTGAATGAGACGTGGTATATTCTACTGCTATAGAAACTGTCATCGTGTTGTAGGAGACGTGGTATATTCTACTGCTATAGAAACTGTCATCGTGTTGTAGGAGACGTGGTATATTCTACTGCTATAGAAACTGTCATCGTGTTGTACGAGACGTGGTATAGAAACTGTCATCGTGTTGTAGGAGACGTGGTATATTCTACTGCTATAGAAACTGTCATCGTGTTGTAGGAGACGTGGTATAGAAACTGCTATAGAAACTGTCATCATGTTGAATGAGACGTGGTATATTCTACTGCTATAGAAACTGTCATCGTGTTGTAGGAGACGTGGTATATTCTACTGGTATAGAAACTGTCATCGTGTTGTAGGAGACGTGGTATAGAAACTGGTATAGAAACTGTCATCGTGTTGTAGGAGACGTGGTATATTGTACTGCTATAGAAACTGTCATCGTGTTGTATGAGACGTGGTATATTCTACTGCTATAGAAACTGTCATCGTGTTGTAGAAGACGTGGTATAGAAACTGACATCGTGTTGTAGGAGACGTGGTATATTCTACTGCTATACAAACTGTCATCGTGTTGTAGGAGACGTGGTATATTCTACTGCTATAGAAACTGTCATCGTGTTGTAGGAGACGGGGTATATTCTACTGCTATAGAAACTGTCATCGTGTTGTAGGAGACGTGGTACATTCTACTGCTATAGAAACTGTCATCGTGTTGTAGGAGACGTGGTATATTCTACTGCTATAGAAACTGTCATCGTGTTGTAGGAGACGTGGTATATTCTACTGCTATAGAAACTGTCATCGTGTTGTAGGAGACGTGGTATGGAAACTGTCATCGTGTTGTAGGAGACGTGGTATATTCTACTGCTATATAAACTGTCATCATGTTGAATGAGACGTGGTATATTCTACTGCTATAGAAACTGTCATCGTGTTGTAGGAGACGTGGTATATTCTACTGCTATAGAAACTGTCATCGTGTTGTAGGAGACGTGGTATATTCTACTGCTATAGAAACTGTCATCGTGTTGTAGGAGACGTGGTATATAAACTGCTATTGAAACTGTCATCGTGTTGTTGGAGACGTGGTATATTCTATTGCTATAGAATCTGTCATGGTGTTGTAGGAGACGTGGTATATTCTACTGGCATAGAAACTGTCATCGTGTTGTAAGAGACGTGGTACTTTCTACTGCTATAGAAACTGTCATCGTGTTGTATGAGACGTGGTATATTCTACTGCTATAAAAACTGTCATCGTGTTGTAGGAGACGTGGTATAGAAACTGGTATAGAAACTGTCATCGTGTTGTAGGAGACGTGGTATATTCTACTGCTATAGAAACTGTCATCGTGTTGTAGGAGACGTGGTATAGAAACTGTCATCGTGTTGTAGGAGACGTGGTATATTCTACTGCTACAGAAACTGTCATCGTGTTGTAGGAGACGTGGTATAGAAACTGTCATCGTGTTGTAGGAGACGTGGTATATTCTACTGCTATAGAAACTGTCATCGTGTTGTAGGAGACGTGGTATTGAAACTGTCATCGTGTTGTAGGAGACGTGGTATATTCTACTGCTATAGAAACTGTCATCGTGTTGTAGGAGACGTGGTATAGAAACTGTCATCGTGTTGTAGGAGACGTGGCATATTCTACTGCTATAGAAACTGTCATCGTGTTGTAGGAGACGTGGTATATTCTATTGCTATAGAATCTGTCATCGTGTTGTAGGAGACGTGGTATATTCTACTGGTATAGAAACTGTCATCGTGTTGTAAGAGACGTGGTATAGAAACTGTCATCGTGTTGTAGGAGACGTGGTACATTCTACTGCTATAGAAACTGTCATCGTGTTGTATGAGACGTGGTATATTCTACTGCTATAGAAACTGTCATCGTGTTGTAGGAGACGTGGTATAGAAACTGGTATAGAAACTGTCATCGTGTTGTAGGAGACGTGCTATAGAAACTGTCATCGTGTTGTAGGAGACGTATAGAAACTGTCATCGTGTTGTAGGAGACGTGGTATATTCTACTGCTATAGAAACTGTCATCGTGTTGTAGGAGACGTGTTACATTCTACTGCTATAGAAACTGTCATCGTGTTGTAGGAGACGTGGTATATTCTACTGCTATAGAAACTGTCATCGTGTTGTAGGAGACGTGCTATAGAAACTGTCATCGTGTTGTAGGAGACGTGGTATATTCTACTGCTATAGAAACTGTCATCGTGTTGGAGGAGACGTGGTATATTCTACTGCTATAGAAACTGTCATCGTGTTGTAGGAGACGTGGTATAGAAACTGTCATTGTGTTGTAGGAGACGTGGTATATTCTACTGCTATAGAAACTGTCATCATGTTTTAGGAGACGTGGTATAGAAACTGTCATCGTGTTGTATGAGACGTGGTATATTCTACTGCTATAGAAACTGTCATCTTGTTGTAGGACACATGGTATATTCTACTGCTATAGAAACTGTCATCGTGTTGTAGGAGACGTGGTATATTCTACTGGTATAGAAACTGTCATCGTGTTGTAGGAGACGTGGTATATTCTACTGGTATAGAAACTGTCATCGTGTTGTAAGAGACGTGGTATAGAAACTGTCATCATGTTGTAGGAGACGTGGTATATTCTACTGGTATAGAAACTGTCATCGTGTTGTAGGAGACGTGGTATATTCTACTGCTATAGAAACTGTCATCGTGTTGTACGAGACGTGGTATAGAAACTGTCATCGTGTTGTAGGAGACGTGGTATATTCTACTGCTATAGAAACTGTCATCGTGTTGTAGGAGACGTGGTATAGAAACTGCTATAGAAACTGTCATCGTGTTGTAGGAGACGTTGTATATAAACTGCTATTGAAACTGTCATCGTGTTGTTGGAGACGTGGTATATTCTATTGCTATAGAATCTGTCATCGTGTTGTAGGAGACGTGGTATATTCTACTGGCATAGAAACTGTCATCGTGTTGTAAGAGACGTGGTACATTCTACTGCTATAGAAACTGTCATCGTGTTGTATGAGACGTGGTATATTCTACTGCTATAGAAACTGTCATCGTGTTGTAGGAGACGTGGTATAGAAACTGGTATAGAAACTGTCATCGTGTTGTAGGAGACGTGGTATATTCTACTGCTATAGAAACTGTCATCGTGTTGTAGGAGACGTGGTATAGAAACTGTCATCGTGTTGTAGGAGACGTGGTATAGAAACTGTCATCGTGTTGTAGGAGACGTGGTATATTCTACTGCTATAGAAACTGTCATCGTGTTGTAGGAGACGTGGTATTGAAACTGTCATCGTGTTGTAGGAGACGTGATATATTCTACTGCTATAGAAACTGTCATCGTGTTGTAGGAGACGTGGTATATTCTACTGCTATAGAGACTGTCATCGTGTTGTAGGAGACGTGGTATAGAAACTGTCATTGTGTTGTAGGAGACGTGGTATATTCTACTGCTATAGAAACTGTCATCGTGTTGTAGGAGACGTGGTATAGAAACTGTCATCGTGTTGTAGGAGACGTGGTATAGAAACTGCTATAGAAACTGTCATCGTGTTGTAGGAGACGTGGTATATAAACTGCTATTGAAACTGTCATCGTGTTGTTGGAGACGTGGTATATTCTATTGCTATAGAATCTGTCATCGTGTTGTAGGAGACATGGTATATTCTACTGGCATAGAAACTGTCATCGTGTTGTATGAGACGTGGTATATTCTACTGCTATAGAAACTGTCATCGTGTTGTAGGAGACGTGGTATAGAAACTGGTATAGAAACTGTCATCGTGTTGTAGGAGACGTGGTATATTCTACTGCTATAGAAACTGTCATCGTGTTGTAGGAGACGTGGTATAGAAACTGTCATCGTGTTGTAGGAGACGTGGTATATTCTACTGCTATAGAAACTGTCATCGTGTTGTAGGAGACGTGGTATAGAAACTGTCATCGTGTTGTAGGAGACGTGGTATATTCTACTGCTATAGAAACTGTCATCGTGTTGTAGGAGACGTGGTATTGAAACTGTCATCGTGTTGTAGGAGACGTGGTATATTCTACTGCTATAGAAACTGTCATCGTGTTGTAGGAGACGTGGTATATTCTACTGCTATAGAAACTGTCATCGTGTTGTAGGAGACGTGGTATAGAAACTGTCATCGTGTTGTAGGAGACGTGGCATATTCTACTGCTATAGAAACTGTCATCGTGTTGTAGGAGACGTGGTATATTCTATTGCTATAGAATCTGTCATCGTGTTGTAGGAGACGTGGTATATTCTACTGGTATAGAAACTGTCATCGTGTTGTAAGAGACGTGGTATAGAAACTGTCATCGTGTTGTAGGAGACGTGGTACATTCTACTGCTATAGAAACTGTCATCGTGTTGTATGAGACGTGGTATATTCTACTGCTATAGAAACTGTCATCGTGTTGTAGGAGACGTGGTATAGAAACTGGTATAGAAACTGTCATCGTGTTGTAGGAGACGTGCTATAGAAACTGTCATCGTGTTGTAGGAGACGTATAGAAACTGTCATCGTGTTGTAGGAGACGTGGTATATTCTACTGCTATAGAAACTGTCATCGTGTTGTAGGAGACGTGTTATATTCTACTGCTATAGAAACTGTCATCGTGTTGTAGGAGACGTGGTATATTCTACTGCTATAGAAACTGTCATCGTGTTCTGGGAGACATGGTATATTCTACTGCTATACAAACTTTCATCGTGTTGTAGGAGACGTTGTATAGAAACTGTCATCGTGTTGTATGAGACGTGGTATATTCTACTGCTATAGAAACTGTCATCGTGTTGTAGGAGACGTGGTATATTCTACTGTTTTAGAAACTGTCATCGTGTTGTAGGAGACGTGCTATAGAAACTGTCATCGTGTTGTAGGAGACGTGGTATATTCTACTGCTATAGAAACTGTCATCGTTTTGGAGGAGACGTGGTATATTCTACTGCTATAGAAACTGTCATCGTGTTGTAGGAGACGTGGTATAGAAACTGTCATTGTGTTGTAGGAGACGTGGTATATTCTACTGCTATAGAAACTGTCATCATGTTTTAGGAGACGTGGTATAGAAACTGTCATCGTGTTGTATGAGACGTGGTATATTCTACTGCTATAGAAACTGTCATCTTGTTGTAGGAGACATGGTATATTCTACTGCTATAGAAACTGTCATCGTGTTGTAGGAGACGTGGTATATTCTACTGGTATAGAAACTGTCATCGTGTTGTAGGAGACGTGGTATATTCTACTGGTATAGAAACTGTCATCGTGTTGTAAGAGACGTGGTATAGAAACTGTCCTCATGTTGTAGGAGACGTGTTATATTCTACTGGTATAGAAACTGTCATCGTGTTGTAGGAGACGTGGTATATTCTACTGCTATAGAAACTGTCATCGTGTTGTACGAGACGTGGTATAGAAACTGTCATCGTGTTGTAGGAGACGTGGTATATTCTACTGCTATAGAAACTGTCATCGTGTTGTAGGAGACGTGGTATAGAAACTGCTATAGAAACTGTCATCGTGTTGTAGGAGACGTGGTATATAAACTGCTATTGAAACTGTCATCGTGTTGTTGGAGACGTGGTATATTCTATTGCTATAGAATCTGTCATCGTGTTGTAGGAGACGTGGTATATTCTACTGGCATAGAAACTGTCATCGTGTTGTAAGAGACGTGGTACATTCTACTGCTATAGAAACTGTCATCGTGTTGTATGAGACGTGGTATATTCTACTGCTATAGAAACTGTCATCGTGTTGTAGGAGACGTGGTATAGAAACTGGTATAGAAACTGTCATCGTGTTGTAGGAGACGTGGTATATTCTACTGCTATAGAAACTGTCATCGTGTTGTACGAGACGTGGTATAGAAACTGTCATCGTGTTGTAGGAGACGTGGTATATTCTACTGCTATAGAAACTGTCATCATGTTGTAGGAGACATGGTATAGAAACTGTCATCGTGTTGTAGGAGACGTGGTATATTCTACTGCTATAGAAACTGTCATCGTGTTGTAGGAGACGTGGTATTGAAACTGTCATCGTGTTGTAGGAGACGTGGTATATTCTACTGCTATAGAAACTGTCATCGTGTTGTAGGAGACGTGGTATATTCTACTGCTATAGAAACTGTCATCGTGTTGTAGGAGACGTGGTATAGAAACTGTCATTGTGTTGTAGGAGACGTGGTATATTCTACTGCTATAGAAACTGTCATCGTGTTGTAGGAGACGTGGTATAGAAACTGTCATCGTGTTGTAGGAGACGTGGCATATTCTACTGCTATAGAAACTGTCATCGTGTTGTAGGAGACGTGGTATATTCTATTGCTATAGAATCTGTCATCGTGTTGTAGGAGACGTGGTATATTCTACTGGTATAGAAACTGTCATCGTGTTGTAAGTGACGTGGTATAGAAACTGTCATCGTGTTGTAGGAGACGTGGTACATTCTACTGCTATAGAAACTGTCATCGTGTTGTATGAGACGTGGTATATTCTACTGCTATAGAAACTGTCATCGTGTTGTAGGAGACGTGGTATAGAAACTGGTATAGAAACTGTCATCGTGTTGTAGGAGACGTGCTATAGAAACTGTCATCGTGTTGTAGGAGACGTATAGAAACTGTCATCGTGTTGTAGGAGACGTGGTATATTCTACTGCTATAGAAACTGTCATCGTGTTGTAGGAGACGTGTTATATTCTACTGCTATAGAAACTGTCATCGTGTTGTAGGAGACGTGGTATATTCTACTGCTATAGAAACTGTCATCGTGTTCTGGGAGACATGGTATATTCTACTGCTATACAAACTTTCATCGTGTTGTAGGAGACGTGGTATAGAAACTGTCATCGTGTTGAACGAGACGTGGTATATTCTAATGCTATAGAAACTGTCATCGTGTTGTAGGAGACATGGTATATTCTACTGCTATACAAACTGTCATCGTGTTGTAGGAGACGAGGTATAGAAACTGTCATCATGTTGTAGGAGACGTGGTATATTCTATTGCTATAGAAACTGTCATCGTGTTGTAGGAGACGTGGTATATTCTACTGCTATAGAAACTGTCATCGTGTTGTAGGAGACGTGCTATAGAAACTGACATCGTGTTGTAGGAGACGTGGTATAGAAACTGTCATCGTGTTGTAGGAGACGTGGTATATTCTACTGCTATAGAAAGTGTCATCGTGTTGTAGGAGACGTGGTATAGAAACTGTCATCGTGTTGTAGGAGACGTGGTATATTCTACTGCTATAGAAACTGCCATCGTGGTATAGAAACTGGTATAGAAACTGTCATCGTGTTGTAGGAGACGTGGTATATTCTACTGCTATAGAAACTGTCATCGTGTTGTAGGAGACGTGGTATATTCTACTGCTATAGAAACTTTCATCGTGTTGTAGGAGACATGGTATATTCTACTGCTATAGAAACTGTCATCGTGTTGTAGGAGACGTGCTATAAAAACTGTCATCGTGTTGTAGGAGACGTGGTATATTCTACTGCTATAGAAACTGTCATCGTGTTGTAGGAGACGTGGTATAGAAACTGTCATCTTGTTGTAGGAGACGTGGTATATTCTACTGCTATAGAAACTGTCATCGTGTTGTAGGAGACGTGGTATAGAAACTGTCATCTTGTTGTAGGAGATGTGGTATATTCTACTGCTATAGAAACTGTCATCGTGTTGTAGGAGACGTTGGACATTCTACTGCTATAGAAACTGTCATCGTGTTGTAGGAGACGTGGTATATTCTACTGCTATAGAAACTGTCATCGTGTTGTAGGAGACGTGGTATAGAAACTGTCATCGTGTTGTAGGAGACGTGGTATATTCTACTGCTATAGAAACTGTCATCGTGTTGTAGGAGACGTGGTATAGAAACTGTCATCGTGTTGTAGGAGACGTGGTATATTCTACTGCTATAGAAACTGTCATCGTGTTGTAGGAGACGTGGTATAGAAACTGTCATCGTGTTGTAGGAGACGTGGTATATTCTACTGCTATGAAACTGTCATCGTGTTGTAGGAGACGTGGTATATTCTACTGCTATAGAAACTGTCATCGTGTTGTAGGAGACGTGGTATATTCTACTGCTATAGAAACTGTCATCGTGTTGTAGGAGACGTGGTATATTCTACTGCTATCGAAACTGTCATCGTGTTGTAGGAGACGTGGTATAGAAACTGACATCGTGTTGTAGGAGACGTGGTATAGAAACTGTCATCGTGTTGTAGGAGACGTGGTATATTCTACTGCTATAGAAACGGTCATCGTGTTGTAGGAGACGTGGTATATTCTACTGCTATAGAAACTGTCATCGTGTTGTAGGAGACGTGGTACATTCTACTGCTATAGAAACTGCCATCGTTGTATAGAAACTGGTATAGAAACTGTCATCGTGTTGTAGGAGACGGTATATTCTACTGCTATAGAAACTGTCATCGTGTTGTAGGAGACGTGGTATGGAAACTGTCATCGTGTTGTAGGAGACGTGGTACATTCTACTGCTATAGAAACTGTCATCGTGTTGTAGGAGACGTGGTATATTCTACTGCTATAGAAACTGTCATCGTGTTGTAGGAGACATGGTATATTCTACTGCTATAGAAACTCTATGTATTATCATATGGACAACACCTTGAAATGAGGCTTTCAGAGTGTGTGTGTGTGTGTGGGTGTGTGTGTTTGTGTATTAATGTGTCTGTCTGTGTGTGTTAATGTGTGTGTGTGTGTGTGTGTATTAATGTGTGTACATTGTATTGGTGATCCAGTACATTGAGTCTTCCTGAAGGTTACTTCCTGTTACAGAGGAAGCAGGCTCAGTTCTATGAGAACATTGTGAAGGTGATCAGACCCAAGCCAGACTACTTCGCTGTGGGATACTACGGTGTGGGCTTCCCTTCCTTCCTCAGGGTAAGTTGTACCTGGGGTCCTACACACACACACACACACACACACACACACACACACACACACACACACACACACACACACGCACACACACACACAGGCACACCAACACACACACGGTCCATAGTTCTGCAGCCATCTGTTGAGAGTGGAGAGAGTAAACAGTCCATACATTACCACAGCCAGTAGAGTCCCCTGTCTCAGCCGTGTGTCAGTGAGAGAGTAAACAGTCAATACATTACCACAGCCAGTAGAGTCCCGTCTCAGCCGTGTCTCAGTGAGAGAGTAAACAGTCAATACATTACCACAGCCAGTAGAGTCCCCTGTCTCAGCCGCGTCTCAGTGAGAGAGTAAACAGTCCAATACATTACCACAGCCAGTAGAGTCCCCTGTCTCAGCCGTGTCTCAGTGAGAGAGTAAACAGTCAATACATTACCACAGCCAGTAGAGTCCCCTGCCTCAGCCGTGTCTCAGTGAGAGAGTAAACAGTCAATACATTACCACAGCCAGTAGAGTCCCCTGTCTCAGCCGTGTCTCAGTGAGAGAGTAAACAGTCAATACATTACCACAGCCAGTAGAGTCCCCTGTCTCAGCCGTGTCTCAGTGAGAGAGTAAACAGTCAATACATTACCACAGCCAGTAGAGTCCCCTGCCTCAGCCGTGTCTCAGTGAGAGAGTAAACAGTCCAATACATTACCACAGCCAGTAGAGTCAGCCAATGCAGCAGCTACTCTTCCTGGGGTTTATTATGGATCTCCATTAGTTCCTGCCAAGGCAGCAGCTACTCTTCCTGGTGGTTTATTATGGATCCCATTAGTTCCTGTCAAGGCAGCAGCTACTCCTCCTGGTGGTTTATTATGGATCCCCATTAGTTCCTGCCAAGGCAGCAGCTACTCTTCCTGGGGTTTATTATGGATCACCATTAGTTCCTGCCAAGGCAGCAGCTACTCCTCCTGGTGGTTTATTATGGATCCCCATTAGTTCCTGCCAAGGCAGCAGCTACTCTTCCTGGGGTTTATTATGGATCTCCATTAGTTCCTGCCAAGGCAGCAGCTACTCCTCCTGGGGGTTTATTATGGATCCCCATTAGTTCCTGTCAAGGCAGCAGCTACTCCTCCTGGTGGTTTATTATGGATCTCCATTAGTTCCTGCCAAGGCAGCAGCTACTCCTCCTGGTGGTTTATTATGGATCTCCATTAGTTCCTGTCAAGGCAGCAGCTACTCCTCCTGGGGGTTTATTATGGATCTCCATTAGTTCCTGTCAAGGCAGCAGCTACTCCTCCTGGTGGTTTATTATGGATCTCCATTAGTTCCTGCCAAGGCAGCAGCTACTCCTCCTGGTGGTTTATTATGGATCCCCATTAGTTCCTGCCAAGGCAGCAGCTACTCCTCCTGGTGGTTTATTATGGATCTCCATTAGTTCCTGTCAAGGCAGCAGCTACTCTTCCTGGGGGTTTATTATGGATCCCCATTAGTTCCTGCCAAGGCAGCAGCTACTCTTCCTGGGGTTTATTATGGATCCCCATTAGTTCCTGCCAAGGCAGCAGCTACTCTTCCTGGGGTTTATTATGGATCCCCATTAGTTCCTGCCAAGGCAGCAGCTACTCCTCCTGGTGGTTTATTATGGATCCCCATTAGTTCCTGCCAATGCAGCAGCTACTCCTCCTGGTGTTTATTATGGATCCCCATTAGTTCCTGCCAAGGCAGCAGCTACTCCTCCTGGTGGTTTATTATGGATCCCCATTAGTTCCTGCCAAGGCAGCAGCTACTCTTCCTGGGGTTTATTATGGATCCCCATTAGTTCCTGCCAAGGCAGCAGCTACTCTTCCTGGGGTTTATTATGGATCCCCATTAGTTCCTGCCAAGGCAGCAGCTACTCCTCCTGGTGGTTTATTATGGATCCCCATTAGTTCCTGTCAAGGCAGCAGCTACTCCTCCTGGTGGTTTATTATGGATCCCCATTAGTTCCTGCCAAGGCAGCAGCTACTCTTCCTGGGGTTTATTATGGATCCCCATTAGTTCCTGCCAAGGCAGCAGCTACTCTTCCTGGGGTTTATTATGGATCCCCATTAGTTCCTGCCAAGGCAGCAGCTACTCCTCCTGGTGGTTTATTATGGATCCCCATTAGTTCCTGCCAAGGCAGCAGCTACTCTTCCTGGGGTTTATTATGGATCCCCATTAGTTCCTGCCAAGGCAGCAGCTACTCCTCCTGGTGGTTTATTATGGATCCCCATTAGTTCCTGCCAAGGCAGCAGCTACTCCTCCTGGTGGTTTATTATGGATCCCCATTAGTTCCTGCCAATGCAGCAGCTACTCTTCATGCGGTTTGTTATGGATCCCCATTAGTTCCTGTTACTAGCTACTTGTCCTGTCAGAGGGTCAGTCTCTCACATCGTGTTCCTGTCTGACCTTAACCTTTAGATGGTTTTATTTGTTGTTATCTGCCCACTGTCTTCTGCCATGTGGTGATAAAATGATTGGTCTTTAGTCAATGAAAGTGTATTTTCTTCTCACATCCGTATCTAGTCAAGTTATCATATCAATGTCCATGTAACTGTAAGGTGGATGGAGTTGGGGCTATTGATCAGCGTCTGGGTCACTGGCGGCTGGTGGTTTGTCCATGGTGTTAATGGAGGAAAGTTGTGTCATTGTGGCAGACTGTCTCCAGTTCAACATGTTCCTGATTCGCTCCATTTTCCCAAGGCTGGAATTGATTTCATCGTATTAGAGCTCTCCCCGCGGGAGACTTTGCTGTTTTGTCACGACTTCGTTCCCTTTTCCAGAACATCTGTTAAAGAATCTCCTTTAAGGGAGAGGCAACGTCTGATCATTCCATTTGGGCTGTTGAAGACAGTGTTCACAAGGCTCCCCTCTAACCCCTTCTCCTCTAGCAGGGCACAGCATCCATTACAGATAGAACAGCCTAGTGCTGCCTTTGTCTGTCTGGCTGTCTAAAAGGCCTTTATAGGCTGGGTTCATCTATACACAGTCCTCTCTTTGATTCTATTATCAGCTGTCTGGAGGACGGAGAGAGTGGTGTGTATCTGGGGGGTAGGTTGTCTGTTAGGAGGACAGAGAAAGTGGTGTGTATCTGGGGGGTAGGTTGTCTGTTAGGACAGAGAGTGGTGTGTGTCTGGGGGGTAGGTTGTCTGTTAGGAGGACAGAGAGAGTGGTGTGTGTCTGGGGTAGGTTGTCTGTTAGGAGGACAGGGAGAGTGGTGTGTGTCTGGGGGTTAGGTTGTCTGTTAGGACAGAGAGAGTGGTGTGTGTCTGGGATAGGTTGTCTGTTAGGACAGAGAGAGTGGTGTGTATCTGGGGGGTAGGTTGTCTGTTAGGACAAAGAGAGTGGTGTGTATCTGGGGGGTAAGTTGTCTGTTAGGAGGACAGAGAGAGTGGTGTGTATCTGGGGTAGGTTGTCTGTTAGGAGGACAGAGAGAGTGGTGTGTATCTGGGGGGTAGGTTGTTTGTTAGGACAGAGAGAGTGGTGTGTATCTGGGGTGTAGGTTGTCTGTTAGGACAGAGAGAGTGGTGTGTATCTGGGTGGTAGGTTGTCTGTTAGGAGGACAGGGAGAGTGGTGTGTGTCTGGGGGGTAGGTTGTCTGTTAGGAGGACAGAGAGAGTGGTGTGTATCTGGGGTAGGTTGTCTGTTAGGAGGACAGAGAGAGTGGTGTGTATCTGGGGGGTAGGTTGTTTGTTAGGACAGAGAGAGTGGTGTGTGTCTGGGGGGTAGGTTGTCTGTTAGGGGGACAGAGAGAGTGGTGTGTATCTGGGGGGTAGGTTGTCTGTTAGGAGGACAGGGAGAGTGGTGTGTGTCTGGGGGGTAGGTTGTCTGTTAGGACAGAGAGAGTGGTGTGTATCTGGGTGGTAGGTTGTCTGTTAGGAGGACAGGGAGAGTGGTGTGTGTCTGGGGGGTAGGTTGTCTGTTAGGAGAACAGAGAGAGTGGTGTGTATCTGGGGTAGGTTGTCTCTTAGGAGGACAGAGAGAGTGGTGTGTATCTGGGGGGTAGGTTGTTTGTTAGGACAGAGAGAGTGGTGTGTGTCTGGGGGGTAGGTTGTCTGTTAGGGGGACAGAGAGAGTGGTGTGTATCTGGGGGGTAGGTTGTCTGTTAGGAGGACAGGGAGAGTGGTGTGTGTGTCTGGGGGGTAGGTTGTCTGTTAGGACAGAGAGAGTGGTGTGTGTCTGGGGGGTAGGTTGTCTGTTAGGAGGACAGAGAGAGTGGTGTGTGTCTGGGGGGTAGGTTGTCTGTTAGGACAGAGAGAGTGGTGTGTGTCTGGGGGGTAGGTTGTCTGTGACCAGCTCCTGTCTACTGTAGACTACCTGATAGACTTCTCTACAGCCGGTCTACTATAGACTACCTCATAGACTTCTCTACATCCTGTCTACTGTAGACTACCTCAGACTTCTCTACATTCTGTGTACTGTAGACTACCTGATAGACTTCTCTACATCCTGTCTACTGTAGACTACCTGATAGACTTCTCTACATCCTGTCTACTGTAGACTACCTTATTGGAGCTAAGGATGCTTCACTTCTGCTAGAGAAAGGGGGAGTCTTAAGAAATAAATGGCTTCTCATATCTAATGCAGTGAGATGAAAACTGCTGCTTATTACTATCAGCCCAGAAGTTATCATTACAGATCAGATACTGGAACAAAGCTTGTGTCCCAAATGGAAACCTATTCACTATATAGTGCACTTATTTTGACCAGAACCCAATGGGCTTATTCAAAAGTAGTGCACTATATAGGGAAACAGGTTGTGATTTGGGACACGAGAATATGCTGTGCAGTTTTTGAAGGGGACAATGTTCTTTCCCCCAGGAATGGCAATTTACCACGGAGCATTAATCATGTAAGCGCTGGAGAGAGTGTTTTTACCTTAATAGCTGCTCAACAACATTAACTAAACTAGATTATTATTGCCAGCTAAAGTGGGTTACAGTGTTTGTGCCCTGGCCTCTACTGATCTCCAGTAAATCACTGATGTTCTCCACCAGATAGCCTTTATCCCTCTCACTGTCCTATTGGACTAGGAATTATAGCCTTTATCCCTCTCACTGTACTATTGGACTAGGGATGATAGCCTTTATCTCTCTCACTGTCCTATTGGACTAGGAATGATAGCCTTTATCCCTCTCACTGTCCTATTGGACTAGGGATGATAGCCTTTATCCCTCTCACTGTCTTATTGGACTAGGGATGATAGCCTTTATCCCTCTCACTGTCCTATTGGACTAGGAATGATAGCCTTTATCCCTCTTGCTGTCCTATTGGACAATGAATGATAGCCTTTATCCCTCTCACTGTCCTATTGGACTAGGGATGATAGCCTTTATCTCTCTCACTGTCCTATTGGACTAGGAATGATAGCCTTTATCCCTCTCACTGTCCTATTGGACTAGGGATGATAGCCTTTATCCCTCTCACTGTCTTATTGGACTAGGGATGATAGCCTTTATCCCTCTCACTGTCCTATTGGACTAGGAATGATAGCCTTTATCCCTCTTGCTGTCCTATTGGACAATGAATGATAGCCTTTATCCCTCTCACTGTCCTATTGGACTAGGGATGATAGCCTTTATCCCTCTCACTGTCCTATTGGACTAGGGATGATAGCCTTTATCCCTCTCACTGTCCTATTGGACTAGGGATGATAGCCTTTATCCCTCTCTTGCTGTCCTATTAGACTAGGAATGGTAGCCTTACTTCTTCAAATCAAATTTATTTATATAGCCCTTCTTACATCAGCTGATATCTCAAAGTGCTGTACAGAAACCCAGCCTAAAACCCCAAACAGCAAGCAATGCAGGTGCAGAAGCACGGTGGCTAGGAAAAACTCCCTAGAAAGGCCAAAACCTAGGAAGAAACCTAGAGAGGAACCAGGCTATGAGGGGAGCCCAGTCCTCTTCTGGCTGTGCCGGGTGGAGATTGTAACAGAACATGGCCAAGATGTTCCAATGTTCATAGATGATAATCATGATAATCAATAATAATCATAGTAGTTGTCGAGGGTGCAACAAGTCAGTAACACAAGAGTAAGTGTCAGTTGGCTTTTTCATAGCCGATCTTTGAGAGTATCTCTACCGCTCCTGCTGTCTCTAGAGAGTTGAAAACAGCAGGTCTGGGACAGGTAGCACGTCCGGTGAATAGGTCAGGGTTCCAGCAGGTCTGGGACAGCAGATCTGGGACAGGTAGCACGTCCAGTGAACAGGTCAGGGTTCCATAGCTGCAGGTAGAACAGTTGGAACTGGGGCAGCAGCACGGCCAGGTGAACTGGGGACAGCAAGGAGTCATCAAGCCAGGTAGTCCTGAGGCATGGTCCTAGGGCTCAGGTCCTCCGAGAGAGAGAGAGAGAGAGAGAGAGAGAGAGAGAGAGAGAGAGAGAGAGAGAAAGAAAGAAAGAAAGAAAGAAAGAAAGAAAGAAAGAAAGAAAGAAAGAAAGAAAGAAAGAAAGAAAGAAAGAAAGAAAGAAAGAAAGAAAGAGAGAATTAGAGAGAGCATATTTAAATTCACACAGGACACCGGAAAAGACAAGAGAAATACTCCAGATGTGACAGACTGACCCTAGCCCCCCGACACATAAACTACTGCAGCATAAATACTGGAGGCTGGATCGGTGTCCCTTCCACGGGATGGTTGAGCTAACGTAGGCTAATGCGATTAGCATGAGGTTGTAAGTACAAAAGAACATTTCCCAGGACATAGACATGTCTGATATGGGCAGAAAGCTTGCATTCTTGTTAGTCTAACTGCACTGTCCAATTTACAGTAGCTATTACAGTGAAAGAATACCACGCTATTGTTTGAGGAGAGTGCACAGTTGTGAATGAAAGTTATTAATAAACAAATTAGGTACATTTGGGCAGTCTTGATACAACATTTTGAACAGAAATGCAATGTTTCATTGTATCATTCTAAAACTTTGCACATACACTGCTGCCATCTAGTGGCCAAAATGTAAATTGCAGCTGGGCTGGAATAATACAAGATGGCCTTGCTCTTTCATTTCAAAGATGATGGTGCAAAAAAATACAAAAGAACGGTTGTTTTTTTTCTTTGTTTTGTCTTTTACCAGTGTTATATTCTCCTACATTCTCCTTAATTTTCCTGGTACCAAGAATATGCATACCCTTGCTTCAGGGCCTGAGTTACAGGCAGTTAGATTTGGGTGTTATTTTAGGCGAAAATTGAAAAAAAGGGCGGATCCTTAACCCTCTCAGTGTCCTATTGGACTAGCATGTCTGCATTCCAAATGGTACCCTGTTCCAGGGCGGTAGGTAGCCTAGTGTTTAGAGGCAGGTAGCCTAGTGTTTAGAGGCAGCTGGCCTAGTGGTTAGAGGCAGCTGGCCTAGTGGTTAGAGGCAGCCGGCCTAGTGGTTAGAGGCAGCCGGCCTAGTGGTTAGAGGCAGCCGGCCTAGTGGTTAGAGGCAGCCGGCCTAGTGGTTAGAGGCAGCCGGCCTAGTGGTTAGAGGCAGCCGGCCTAGTGGTTAGAGGTAGGTAGCCTAGTGGTTAGAGGCAGCTAATCTAGTGGTTAGAGGCAGGTAGCCTAGTGGTTAGAGCGTTGGACTAGTAACCGAAAGGTTGCTGGATCGAATCCCTCAGCTGACAAGGTACAAATCTGTCGTTCTGCCCCTGAACAAGGCAGTTAACCCACTGTTCCCCGGTAGGCCGTAAGGTTAGGGTTAGGGTTAGGGTTAGGGTTAAATAAGAATTTGTTCTTAACTGACTTGCCTAGTTAAATAAAGGTTAAATAAAAAAAGATATATAAATAGTGGACCAGAGCCTTCAAAAGTAGTCCACTACTTAGGGGAAAGGGTGTAATTTGGAATGCCCTTGAGTGTGAAGAAGTGTGGACTTCATTCAGAATCCATATTATATTATAATGAACACTTAATGTAATATCAATGCTGTCCTCTCTGCACGAGTCGTTAGGGAAGTATTCATCGGAGAATAATTGAGATGCATTGTGTTTGCAGTGTTTTTAGTTTCTTCATGTTGCTGTTTGGATGTCAGTATCTCCCTGCCTCTGGGGGGAAAAAGTCAATTATATTAAAGATATCACTGCACTTTGCTTCTGTCCTTCCTTAAGAATACATTGTAAACATTGCTGCTTAATTCAGCTGATGATGATGTATTTGTATCTAATGTGGAAGGCATTAGGATATTCTCTTATTAAAAAAACAGAACACATTCACACGTGGGAAAAGCGGCATTTCTGGAAATCGTCATTGGCTTTGATACTCTGATTGGTTAGAGACGAACCAATCGCTGATGAATGGATCAGCAGAAAGGACTTCTAGGAAGGCAGTCTGACTGAATGGATCAGCAGAAAGGACTTCTAGGAAGGCAGTCTGACTGAATGGATCAGCAGAAAGGACTTCTAGGAAGGCAGTCTGACTGAATGGATCAGCAGAAAGGACTTCTAGGATGGCAGTCTGACTGAATGGATCAGCAGAAAGGACTTCTAGAAAGGCAGTCTGACTGAATTGATCAGCAGAAAGGACTTCTAGGAAGGCAGTCTGACTGAATGGATCAGCAGAAAGGACTTCTAGGAAGGCAGTCTGACTGAATGGATCAGCAGAAAGGACTTCTAGGAAGGCAGTCTGACTGAATGGATCAGCAGAAAGGACTTCTAGGAAGGCAGTCTGACTGAATGGATCAGCAGAAAGGACTTCTAGGAAGGCAGTCTGACTGAATGGATCAACAGAAAGGACTTCTAGGAAGGCAGTCTGACTGAATGGATCAGCAGAAAGGACTTCTAGGAAGGCAGTCTGACTGAATGGATCAACAGAAAGGACTTCTAGGAAGGCAGTCTGACTGAATTGATCAGCAGAAAGGACTTCTAGGAAGGCAGTCTGACTGAATGGATCAGCAGAAAGGACTTCTAGGAAGGCAGTCTGACTGAATGGATCAGCAGAAAGGACTTCTAGGAAGGCAGTCTGACTGAATGGATCAGCAGAAAGGACTTCTAGGATGTCAGTCTGACTGAATGGATCAGCAGAAAGGACTTCTAGGATGTCAGTCTGACTGAATGGATCAACAGAAAGGACTTCTAGGAAGGCAGTCTGACTGAATGGATCAGCAGAAAGGACTTCTAGGAAGGCAGTCTGACTGAATGGATCAGCAGAAAGGACTTCTAGGATGTCAGTCTGACTGAATGGATCAACAGAAAGGACTTCTAGGAAGGCAGTCTGACTGAATGGATCAGCAGAAAGGACTTCTAAGAAGGCAGTCTGACTGAATGGATCAGCAGACAGGACTTTAGGATGGCAGTCTGACTGAATGAATCAACAGAAAGGACTTCTAGGAAGGCAGTCTGACTGAATGGATCAGCAGAAAGGACTTCTAGGAAGGCAGTCTGACTGAATGGATCAGCAGACAGGACTTTAGGATGGCAGTCTGACTGAATGGATCAGCAGAAAGGACTTCTAGGAAGGCAGTCTGACTGAATGGATCAGCAGAAAGGACTTCTAGGAAGGCAGTCTGATCGAATGGATCTAGCGATCGGTAGAGCAGGGGTATTAAATTAAGTACTTCATTCCTCCATCTTTCTCTGACTTGTGTTCCGTCTGTTCCTGTAAAGCTGCGGTGTTCTGCTTATCTCAGCAGCTTGGCTCAACGAAAATGTTCAGGCTTTCCAAAAGCTGTAAAAAAATATTTATCAAACTGTGTTCCAACACTTTAAAATATAAGCTGTCATGTTCTATCATCCCGAGTTCTCTCAGACATACCGTGGGCTACGTCCCAAATAGCACCCTATTCCCTATAGAGTGCACTAATTTTGAACAGGTCCCATAGGGCTCAAGTCAAAAGTAGTGCACTACATAGGGAATAGGGTGCCATTTGGGACATTGAATAGTTTCTGAGTTTACTGACTGGGATAAACAAACAAAGTTTCCTCATCTCATACATTTTCAGGTACATTCTGTCCTCTCTCCTTCAAACGGTGTTTTAGTTTCTACACACTCCTGTGACCTAAGATGACTGCCTTGTCAGCTTTAACCTGTTGAGGAACCCCTAGCCAACAGCCAATGGCATCGCACAGCACGAAATACAAAACCAACTAAAATACCACAAATCAATTTTCTCAAACAATCAACTATTTTACACCATTTTAAAGATAAGACTCTCGTTAATCTAACCACATTGTCCAATTTCAAAAAGGCTTTCCAGCGAAAGCAAAACATTAGATTATGTTAGGAGAGTACATAGACACAAATAATCACACAGCCATTTTCCAAGCAAGCATATATGTCACATAAACCCAAACCACAGCTAAATGCAGCACTAACCGTTGATGATCTTCATCAGATGACACTCCTAGGACATTATGTTATACAATACATGCATGTTTTGTTCAATCAAGTTCATATTTATATCAAAAAACAGCTTTTTACATTAGCATGTGATGTTCAGAACTAGCATACCCACTGAAAACTTCCGGTGAATTTACTAAATTACTCATGATAAACGTTGACAAAATACATAACAATTATTTTAAGAATTATAGATACAGAACTCCTTTATGCAATCGCTATGTCTGATTTTAAAATAGCTTTTCGGCGAAAGCACATTTTGCAATATTCTGAGTACATAGCTCGGAAATCACGGCTCGCTATTTTGACATCCGCCAACTTCGGGGTCACCTAAACTCAGAATTATTATTAGAAAAATTGGATTACCTTTGCTGTTGTCGTGTCTTTGGCTATGCCGGATTAAGTGATATGACATGCTAACCTATAAAATTCTCTCTGTAATTAATATTACCTGATTAAGCTAATCATGTAAATGTAATTAACTAGAAAGTCGGGGCACCACGGAAGAACGTTTATAGAGCCGTTATCTTCCGAATAAACTCTTAAAATACTTAGTAATATTTTACATCGATAGCAGTCAATATTAACCCTTATCTTATTTTCAGTCTCATAATGAAAGTTGTAAATTCTTGGCTATCTTCACGAACCCTGGCTAACAAGTTGAATCAGCAATACAAAATTGGGTTTAATTATTTATTTACTAAATACCTAAACTAATCACACAGAATTACAAATACACAGAATACAAATGATGTCATACAGAAAACGTCCCGGTGGACGGAACAGATATGACGGCTGGTTACACAAAGGAAAGGGGGTTGGGCTTGAATGAAAGAGCGGGAAGACTTAGGAACAAACAAACAGCAGCTATGCTATCGTAAATACAGTATCTTACGCATTCTAAATTACCGCCCATTTGGAAAAGGAAAATGCAATAAATATTTACTCTGAGCTGCGCTTCGGTAGATTGGTCGTAGATGCTGGCCGGGTTGGCCAACAGATCTTCCTGTCCTCGGAAGAATGTCTCTGGTGGTAAATTGGATACGTGGTGGTATCTTTGTCTGTCTGTTAGACTGGATCCGTCGCCCGTCCTTTCCTAGCCCCCGTCTACAGCGGCCGCTGCTAACTCAACGGCTAGGAAGTATCACTTCTGTAGTGAATAAGCTCAAAGTTAATACCATTCGCCACCAAAGCTCACGCCGAGGTTGGCTTAGTTCTGTACTTGACATGTGTGTCCTTCTAACGTAGAGGCTGCAGACCTCACGTACTGGAACATGTGGTTATCTTTTCGTCAAAGGCTTATATAGTGGAGAGGGGGAAGGATGTGTTTCATCGTTTATAACCCCCGTCTCTTCACAGGGGTGGGCCACTGATCAAGCAGGGCACTTTCCTTATGAAAACCCAATTCTCTCATTTGGAAGCTAAAATTACATTTAATCTCCTAACAAACAATTTCAATATCAAACATTTCAATTGCATAACAATTCCATGTGACTCTGATAACTAGAGGGTGTATACTTTCCCAGGTACAGTTTATGTCGTCCTGTCATCAGTCATAATGTCTCAGATGACAACCGAACTGACATCCATACTCATTACGTTCCCAAGCATATTTCCAACTGGTTTTCTTACCAAAATATGGTTCCTTTTCCCCATTTGTTTGATGTTCCCAGACTCTCTATATTTAACACAGGCTATTCAAGTCCTTCAGTAGGGTCAGAAAGAGAGGGGAAGGGAGAAAGGTATTTATGGGGGGGTCATAAACCTTACCCACAGGCCAACGTCATGACACTGTTCTTCATCAGAATGCACTCCCAGGACTTCTACTTCAACAACAAATGTTGTTTTGGTTCCAAATAATCCATAGTTATATCCAAATACCTCCGTTTTGTTTGTGCGTTCAGGTCACTATCCAAAGGGTAACGCGCGAATGCATTTCGTGACAAAAAAATGCAAAATATTCCATTACCATACTTAGAAGCATGTCAAACTCTGTTTAAAATCAATTTTTATGCTATTTTTCTCTTAAAAATAGCGATAATATTCCAACCGGGCAATGTTGTATTCATTCAAAGAGAGAAAGAAAAACATGGCGAGTTCTCGTGACCACGCATCTCCAGTCTCACTGTCCCCAGGCTGACCACTTACAAACTCTGCTCCTATACTTTGCCCAGAGACCGCAGACACCCCATTCCACTTTCGTGCGGCTTTAGAGCCAATGGAAGCCTTAGAAAGTGTCACGTTACAGCACAGATGCTGTAATTTCGATAGATTGTCAGACAGGCCACTTCCTGCATGGAATCTTCTCAGGTTTTGGCCTGCCATATGAGTTCTGTTATACTCACAGACACCATTCAAATAGTTTTAGAAACTTTAGAGTGTTTTCTATCCAAATCTACTAATTATATGCATATTCTAGTTTCTGGGCAGGAGTAGTAACCAGATTAAATCAGGTACGTTTTTTATCCGGCCGTGAAAATACTGCCCCTTATCCCAAAGAAGTTAAGCACCGATTTAGTCTTGTCCTGTCCTTTACGTTCTTGGATCATGGGTCGTTGCTAAGATCATGGTTGATTGATATTTCTCCTGTGTGTTTTATCCAAGTCTCCATCACTAACAAAGATACTTTGTATTAGTATTCCCATCAGGCATTTGTTGATATTTGGATTCCATTTATGGCCCCATAAACCCCTCTGCCGACAGCATGTTTAAATAATCTATGAATTTCATTCTAGATGCTGTTTGATTTTGTTTTCTTCTTTTTATTGACTTCATCATGACACTAGTTTCTTGGCTGACTATGTTTCCATTTACAAAAAATAGTAATGAATTATTGACTAGCCGAAGTATTTTCTGTTTTTGCTTCTTCACCCCCTCTGTGACAGACTGTGATTTCCTTTCTCTGTCAGAATGGTGCATTCTGGTAGCTGAGTAATGAGTATCATGACATTGAGAGGAACACACACACACACACACCCTGCTAGAATGGGCGGCAGGTAGCCTAGCGATTAGAGCGTTGGGCCAGTAACCGAAAGGTCGCTGGTTCGAATACCCAATCTGACAAGGTGAAAAACCTGTCTGTGTCCTTGAGCAAAGGCACTTAACCCTAATTTGCTCCAGGGGCTGACCCTGTAGGTAGACCGTCATTGTCAATAAGAATTTGTTCTTAACTGACTTGCCTAGTTAAATAAAACTGTGTAAACGGTACTGAAAGAAGCTCTGAGTTCCCACGTGAAATAGACCAGCGATATCCTGGTTCTACCTCAGTGTTTCTATAGTTTTAGTTGGCGACAGATTTTCATGCGAATGTTCAATAAGAAAATATGCACATTTTCCCAACAGCAGTGAGTTTCCACCAAACGGACTTGTTGCGTTTTAGAAATGACTGCGTGGTAACGTACTGCTCACAAAATGTACGGAATAAAATCGCATTGTGTTTTAAACTCTTCCGATAGTTTTGTCACTAAAACTGTTGCTTTGAATAGCAAATGTGCCTCCTCTGGTATTGGCAGGTGCACACTAGCCAACAGTTAGTAGGCTTCGCAGGTAGGCTGGGTGGGTAGACTGGGTGGGTAGGCATAGGCTGTGTGGGTAGGCTATGTGGGAAGGCTGGGTGGGGATAGACTGCGGGGGTAGGCTGGGTGGGTAGGCTGGGTGGGTATGCATAGGCTGTGTGGGTAGGCTATGTGGGTAGGCTGGGTGGGTAGGCTGCGCGGGGATAGGCTGTGGGGGTAGACTGCGGGGGTAGGCTGCGCGGGTAGGCTGCGCGGGTAGGCTGGGGGGATAGGCTGTGGGGGTAGGCTGTGGGGGTAGGCTGGGTGGGGGTAGGCTGGGTGGGGGTAGGCTGCGTGGGTTGGCTGGGTGGGTTGGCTGGGTGGGTAGGCTGCGTGGGTTGGCTGTGTGGGTTGGCTGCGTGGGTTGGCTGCGTGGGTTGGCTGCGTGGGTTGGCTGCGTGGGTTGGCTGCGTGGGTAGCCTGGTCTACGTTATGAGATTATTATGGATGAGAGCGAGAATATTTCTAGTTGTGAAACGGCTGTCAAGCATCGATTATCATGTCACCAGAATAAACCCCAGATATTTACTGGAAAGGAGCGTCAAGCTCATCAGGGGGCGGGGGATGTTGAGGGGGAATAGAGAAGGAAGTGTGCAGCATTAAAAAGGCCACTATCAACAACAATAGGAATGTACACTAATATCAGACATTGGGAACTATTCAGATATTGTGTCGTTATACAACATGAAATTCCACACTTGTTAAGACACATCAAGGCGTTTCCATCGCCATTTCTCACATCATTAATTTTACAGAAACAAAAAGATCCCAGCATGTCGAACGGAACACATTATCTGTCTGCATTTATAAAAAGATAATGATAAAGTATGACTTTACTCTCCTGACAACAGTGGATGGAAACGTGGTTAGTGTGAACACTCCACGTCACTCTGGAAACGTGGTTAGTGTGAACACTCCACGCCACTCTGGAAACGTGGTTAGTGTGAACACTCCACGCCACTCTGGAAACGTGGTTAGTGTGTACACTCCACGCCACTCTTGAAACGTGGTTAGTGTGAACACTCCACGCCACTCTGGAAACGTGGTTAGTGTGAACACTCCACGCCACTCTGGAAACGTGGTTAGTGTGTACACTCCACGCCACTCTGGAAACGTGGTTAGTGTGAACACTCCACGCCACTCTGGAAACGTGGTTAGTGTGAACACTCCACGCCACTCTGGAAACGTGGTTAGTGTGTACACTCCACACCACTCTGGAAACGTGGTTAGTGTGTACACTCCACTCCACTCTGGAAACGTGGTTAGTGTGAACACTCCACGCCACTCTGGAATCGTGGTTAGTGTGAACACTCCACGCCACTCTGGAATCGTGGTTAGTGTGAACACTCCACGCCACTCTGGAATCGTGGTTAGTGTGAACACTCCACGCCACTCTGGAAACGTGGTTAGTGTGTACACTCCACGCCACTCTTGAAACGTGGTTAGTGTGAACACTCCACGCCACTCTGGAATCGTGGTTAGTGTGTACACTCCACGCCACTCTTGAAACGTGGTTAGTGTGAACACTCCACGCCACTCTGGAATCGTGGTTAGTGTGTACACTCCACGCCACTCTTGAAACGTGGTTAGTGTGAACACTCCACGCCACTCTGGAAACGTGGTTAGTGTGAACACTCCACGCCACTCTGGAAACGTGGTTAGTGTGTACACTCCACGCCACTCTGGAAACGTGGTTAGTGTGAACACTCCACGCCACTCTGGAATCGTGGTTAGTGTGTACACTCCACGCCACTCTTGAAACGTGGTTAGTGTGAACACTCCACGCCACTCTGGAATCGTGGTTAGTGTGTACACTCCACGCCACTCTTGAAACGTGGTTAGTGTGAACACTCCACGCCACTCTGGAAACGTGGTTAGTGTGAACACTCCACGCCACTCTGGAAACGTGGTTAGTGTGTACACTCCACGCCACTCTGGAAACGTGGTTAGTGTGAACACTCCACGCCACTCTGGAAACGTGGTTAGTGTGAACACTCCACGCCACTCTGGAATCGTGGTTAGTGTGTACACTCCACGCCACTCTTGAAACGTGGTTAGTGTGAACACTCCACGCCACTCTGGAATCGTGGTTAGTGTGTACACTCCACGCCACTCTGGAAACGTGGTTAGTGTGAACACTCCACGCCACTCTGGAATCGTGGTTAGTGTGAACACTCCACGCCACTCTGGAAACGTGGTTAGTGTGAACACTCCACGCCACTCTGGAAACGTGGTTAGTGTGTACACTCCACGCCACTCTGGAAACGTGGTTAGTGTGAAAACTCCACGCCACTCTGGAAACGTGGTTAGTGTGTACACTCCACGCCACTCTGGAAACGTGGTTAGTGTGAACACACCACGCCACTCTGGAAACGTGGTTAGTGTGTACACTCCACGCCACTCTGGAAACGTGGTTAGTGTGAACACTCCACGCCACTTTGGAAACGTGGTTAGTGTGTACACTCCACACCCTCTTGCTTTCAGGAAGAAGAAACATGGTTGCTGTCGTTTCCCCCACCTAATGCTACAGACACAACTTGCACGCAATTTTTGTTCCTTGCAACTGAGTTGCTTCTTGATTGCTCCATGACCCCCCCCCCAGGTAAATTGTACAGCCAGCATTTTGTCTAAATCAATCTTTATACAATAACGAAACGGTTGGATAAACTAATAATTTTGTGAAATCACAATGTATTACAGCATATGACATCAGGTGAGTTTAGAATTCTCAAACAATATGACAGGAAGCAGCAATCAATTTGATTGGCTATTGCAAGCCATTTCTTTTTTTTTTGTTGCTTCGTGTAAACAGAAAAAGTTGCTTGAGATGATGTCACCTACAACTAACATTGCGTGAAAGTTGTGTTGTGTAACAGCAGCCTGAGAAGTCACCTGCTTCCTATTTTAGTTCAGCAGGTTTAACTGTTTCTTTATTCTGCTTGGAACAGATGACGTGTGGAAATCAATGAGCTTATCACTCAAAGCAGATTTCAACACTTCAAGAGTGATACCTTTTCAGGGAAGCAGTGCATTTAAATCAATTGCAAAATTGGGACTGTGCTCTCGTGTTTGAAGGTGCATTTATCCTAAAACCAAAAAATATAAGGACAACATGCAAATATTTTAAAAGATTTGATTGAGTTACAGTTCATATGAGGAAATCAGTCAATTGAAATAAATTCATTATGTCCTAATCTATGGATGTCACATGACTGGGAATACAGATATGCAGCTGTTGGTCACAGACACCTTAATCAAAATGGGCCTCAGGATCACATCACGGTGTTTCTGTGCATTCGAATTTCCATTGATAAAACGCAATTGTGTCCGTTGTCCGTAGCTTATGCCTGTTAATACCATAACCCCACCACCACCATGAGGCACTCTGTTTACAACATTGACATCAGCAAACCTTTCACCCACACGATGCCATACATGTAGTCTGTGGTTGTAAACCCAGTTGGACTTATTGCCTAATTCTTTAAAATCACATTGGAGGTGGCTTATGGTAGAGAAATGAACATTCCATTCTCTGGAAACAGCTCTGGCGGACATTCCTGCAGTCAACATGCCAATTGCACACTCCCTCAAAACTTGAGGCATCTGTGGCATTGTGTTGTGTGACAAAACTGCACATTTTAGAGTGGCCTTTTATTGTCCCCAGCACAAGGTGCACCTGTGTAATGATCATGCCCAATCAACTTCTTGATATTCCACACATGTCATGTGGATTGATTATCTTGGCAAATGAGGAAACGCTCATTAACAGGGATGTAAACCAATTTGTGCACAACATTGAAGAGAAATAAGGTTTTTGTGAATATGGAACATTTCAGGGATCTTTTATTTCAGCTCATGAAACATGGGACCAACACTTTACATGTTGTGTTTCTATTCTTGTTCCGTGTAGTTGGCCTGTCTTCAATGTTCCCCTTCAATGTTTTTGGGGGCACTGAGATAATTGTTGGTCTTTTGAGTGGAAACTGGAGGCTGTATCCTTACAGTTATAGACAGTAGCCAATAGGCTGATCCCTTACAGTTATAGACAGTAGCCAATAGGCTGAACCCTTACAGTTATAGACAGTAGCCAATAGGCTGTATCCTTACAGTTATAGACAGTAGCCAATAGGCTGAACCCTTACAGTTATAGACAGTAGCCAATAGGCTGAACCCTTACAGTTATAGACAGTAGCCAATAGGCTGATCCCTTACAGTTATAGACAGTAGCCAATAGGCTGAACCCTTACAGTTATAGACAGTAGCCAATAGGCTGATCCCTTACAGTTATAGACAGTAGCCAATAGGCTGAACCCTTACAGTTATAGACAGTAGCCAATAGGCTGAACCCTTACAGTTATAGACAGTAGCCAATAGGCTGATCCCTTACAGTTATAGACAGTAGCCAATAGGCTGAACCCTTACAGTTATAGACAGTAGCCAATAGGCTGAACCCTTACAGTTATAGACAGTAGCCAATAGGCTGAACCCTTACAGTTATAGACAGTAGCCAATAGGCTGAACCCTTACAGTTATAGACAGTAGCCAATAGGCTGAACCCTTACAGTTATAGACAGTAGCCAATAGGCTGAACCTTTACAGTTTTAGACAGTAGCCAATAGGCTGTATCCTTAGTTATAGACAGTAGCCAATAGGCTGAACCCTTAGTTATAGACAGTAGCCAATAGGCTGAACCCTTACAGTTATAGACAGTAGCCAATAGGCCGAACCCTTACAGTTATAGACAGTAGCCAATAGGTTGAACCCTTACAGTTATAGACAGTAGCCAATAGGCTAAACCCTGACCGTTTTAGACAGTAGCCAATAGGCTGAACCCTTACAGTTTTAGACAGTAGCCAATAGTCTGAACCCTTACAGTTTTAGACAGTAGCCAATAGGCTGAACCCTTACAGTTATAGACAGTAGCCAATAGGCTGAAATCTTACAGTTTTAGACAGTAGCCAATAGGCTGAACCCTTACAGTTATAGACAGTAGCCAAAAGGCTGAACCCTGACAGTAGCCAATAGGCTGAACTCTTACAGTTATAGACAGTAGCCAATAGGTTGAACCCTTACAGTTATAGACAGTAGCCAATAGGCTGAACCCTTAGTTATAGACAGTAGCCAATAGGCTGTATCCTTACAGTTATAGAAAGTAGCCAATAGGCTGAACCCTAACAGTTATAGACAGTAGCCAATAGGCTGAACCCTTACAGTTATAGACAGTAGCCAATAGGCTGAACCCTTACAGTTATAGACAGTAGCCAATAGGCTGAACCCTTACAGTTTTAGACAGTAGCCAATAGGCTGAACCCTTACAGTTTTAGACAGTAGCCAATAGGCTGTATCCTTAGTTATAGACAGTAGCCAATAGGCTGAACCCTTACAGTTATAGACAGTAGCCAATAGGCTGAACCCTTACAGTTATAGACAGTAGCCAATAGGCTGAACCCTTACAGTTATAGACAGTAGCCAATAGGCTGAACCCTTACAGTTATAGACAGTAGCCAATAGGCTGAACCCTTACAGTTATAGACAGTAGCCAATAGGTTGAACCCTTACAGTTATAGACAGTAGCCAATAGGCTAAACCCTGACCGTTTTAGACAGTAGCCAATAGGCTGAACCCTTACAGTTTTAGACAGTAGCCAATAGGCTGAACTCTTACAGTTATAGACAGTAGCCAATAGGCTTAAATCTTACAGTTTTAGACAGTAGCCAATAGGCTGAACCCTTACAGTTATAGACAGTAGCCAATAGGCTGAACCCTTACAGTTATAGACAGTAGCCAATAGGCTGAACCCTTACAGTTATAGACAGTAGCCAATAGCTTGAACCCTTACAGTTATAGACAGTAGCCAATAGCTTGAACCCTTACAGTTATAGACAGTAGCCAATAGGCTGAACCCTTAGTTATAGACAGTAGCCAATACGCTGTATCCTTACAGTTATAGACAGTAGCCAATAGGCTGAACCCTAACAGTGTTAGACAGTAGCTAATAGGCTGAACCCTTACAGTTATAGACAGTAGCCAATAGGCTGAACCCTTACAGTTATAGACAGTAGCCAATAGGCTGAACCCTTACAGTTATAGACAGTAGCCAATAGGCTGAACCCTTACAGTTATAGACAGTAGCCAATAGGCTGAACCCTTACAGTTATAGACAGTAGCCAATAGGCTGAACCCTTACAGTTATAGACAGTAGCCAATAGGCTGAACCCTTACAGTTTTAGACAGTAGCCAATAGGCTGAACCCTTACAGTTTTAGACAGTAGCCAATAGGCTGAACCCTTACAGTTTTAGACAGTAGCCAATATGCTGTATCCTTAGTTATAGACAGTAGCCAATAGGCTGAACCCTTACAGTTATAGACAGTAGCCAATAGCCTGAACCCTTACAGTTATAGACAGTAGCCAATAGGCTGAACCCTTACAGTTATAGACAGTAGCCAATAGGCTGAACCCTTACAGTTATAGACAGTAGCCAATAGGTTGAACACTTACAGTTATAGACAGTAGCCAATAGGCTAAACCCTGACAGTTTTAGACAGTAGCCAATATGCTGAACCCTTACAGTTTTAGACAGTAGCCAATAGGCTGAACCCTTACAGTTATAGACAGTAGCCAATAGGCTGAAATCTTACAGTTTTAGACAGTAGCCAATAGGCTGAACCCTTACAGTTATAGACAGTAGCCAATAGGCTGAACCCTGACAGTAGCCAATAGGCTGAACTCTTACAGTTATAGACAGTAGCCAATAGGTTGAACCCTTACAGTTATAGACAGTAGCCAATAGGCTGAACCCTTAGTTATAGACAGTAGCCAATAGGCTGTATCCTTACAGTTATAGAAAGTAGCCAATAGGCTGAACCCTAACAGTTATAGACAGTAGCCAATAGGCTGAACCCTTACAGTTATAGACAGTAGCCAATAGGCTGAACCCTTACAGTTATAGACAGTAGCCAATAGGCTGAACCCTTACAGTTTTAGACAGTAGCCAATAGGCTGAACCCTTACAGTTTTAGACAGTAGCCAATAGGCTGTATCCTTAGTTATAGACAGTAGCCAATAGGCTGAACCCTTACAGTTATAGACAGTAGCCAATAGGCTGAACCCTTACAGTTATAGACAGTAGCCAAAAGGCTGAACCCTTACAGTTATAGACAGTAGCCAATAGGCTGAACCCTTACAGTTATAGACAGTAGCCAATAGGCTGAACCCTTACAGTTATAGACAGTAGCCAATAGGCTGAACCCTTACAGTTATAGACAGTAGCCAATAGGTTGAACCCTTACAGTTATAGACAGTAGCCAATAGGCTAAACCCTGACCGTTTTAGACAGTAGCCAATAGGCTGAACCCTTACAGTTATAGACAGTAGCCAATAGGCTGAACCCTTACAGTTATAGACAGTAGCCAATAGGCTGAACCCTTACAGTTTTAGACAGTAGCCAATAGGCTGAACCCTTACAGTTTTAGACAGTAGCCAATAGGCTGTATCCTTAGTTATAGACAGTAGCCAATAGGCTGAACCCTTACAGTTATAGACAGTAGCCAATAGGCTGAACCCTTACAGTTATAGACAGTAGCCAATAGGCTGAACCCTTACAGTTATAGACAGTAGCCAATAGGCTGAACCCTTACAGTTATAGACAGTAGCCAATAGGCTGAACCCTTACAGTTTTAGACAGTAGCCAATATGCTGTATCCTTAGTTATAGACTGTAGCCAATAGGCTGAACCCTTACAGTTATAGACAGTAGCCAATAGGCTGAACCCTTACAGTTATAGACAGTAGCCAATAGGCTGAACCCTTACAGTTATAGACAGTAGCCAATAGGCTGAACCCTTACAGTTATAGACAGTAGCCAATAGGTTGAACCCTTACAGTTATAGACAGTAGCCAATAGGCTAAACCCTGACAGTTTTAGACAGTAGCCAATATGCTGAACCCTTACAGTTTTAGACAGTAGCCAATAGGCTGAACCCTTACAGTTATAGACAGTAGCCAATAGGCTGAAATCTTACAGTTTTAGACAGTAGCCAATAGGCTGAACCCTTACAGTTATAGACAGTAGCCAATAGGCTGAACCCTGACAGTAGCCAATAGGCTGAACTCTTACAGTTATAGACAGTAGCCAATAGGTTGAACCCTTACAGTTATAGACAGTAGCCAATAGGCTGAACCCTTAGTTATAGACAGTAGCCAATAGGCTGTATCCTTACAGTTATAGAAAGTAGCCAATAGGCTGAACCCTAACAGTTATAGACAGTAGCCAATAGGCTGAACCCTTACAGTTATAGACAGTAGCCAATAGGCTGAACCCTTACAGTTATAGACAGTAGCCAATAGGCTGAACCCTTACAGTTTTAGACAGTAGCCAATAGGCTGAACCCTTACAGTTTTAGACAGTAGCCAATAGGCTGTATCCTTAGTTATAGACAGTAGCCAATAGGCTGAACCCTTACAGTTATAGACAGTAGCCAATAGGCTGAACCCTTACAGTTATAGACAGTAGCCAATAGGCTGAACCCTTACAGTTATAGACAGTAGCCAATAGGCTGAACCCTTACAGTTATAGACAGTAGCCAATAGGCTGAACCCTTACAGTTATAGACAGTAGCCAATAGGCTAAACCCTGACCGTTTTAGACAGTAGCCAATAGGCTGAACCCTTACAGTTATAGACAGTAGCCAATAGGCTGAACCCTTACAGTTATAGACAGTAGCCAATAGGCTGAACCCTTACAGTTTTAGACAGTAGCCAATAGGCTGAACCCTTACAGTTTTAGACAGTAGCCAATAGGCTGTATCCTTAGTTATAGACAGTAGCCAATAGGCTGAACCCTTACAGTTATAGACAGTAGCCAATAGGCTGAACCCTTACAGTTATAGACAGTAGCCAATAGGCTGAACCCTTACAGTTATAGACAGTAGCCAATAGGCTAAACCCTGACCGTTTTAGACAGTAGCCAATAGGCTGAACCCTTACAGTTTTAGACAGTAGCCAATAGGCTGAACCCTTACAGTTATAGACAGTAGCCAATAGTCTTAAATCTTACAGTTTTAGACAGTAGCCAATAGGCTGAACCCTTACAGTTATAGACAGTAGCCAATAGGCTGAACCCTTACAGTTATAGACAGTAGCCAATAGGCTGAATCCTTACAGTTATAGACAGTAGCCAATAGCTTGAACCCTTACAGTTATAGACAGTAGCCAATAGGCTTAAATCTTACAGTTTTAGACAGTAGCCAATAGGCTGAACCCTTACAGTTATAGACAGTAGCCAATAGGCTGAACCCTAACAGTGTTAGACAGTAGCCAATAGGCTGAACCCTTACAATTATAGACAGTAGCCAATAGGCTGAACCCTTACAATTATAGACAGTAGCCAATAGGCTGAACCCTTACAGTTATAGACAGTAGCCAATAGGCTGAACCCTTACAGTTATAGACAGTAGCCAATAGGCTGAACCCTTACAGTTTTAGACAGTAGCCAATAGGCTGAACCCTTACAGTTATAGACAGTAGCCAATAGGCTGAACCCTTACAGTTTTAGACAGTAGCCAATATGCTGAACCCTTACAGTTTTAGACAGTAGCCAATATGCTGTATCCTTAGTTATAGACAGTAGCCAATAGGCTGAACCCTTACAGTTATAGACAGTAGCCAATAGGCTGAACCCTTACAGTTATAGACAGTAGCCAATAGGCTGAACCCTTACAGTTATAGACACTAGCCAATAGGCTGAACCCTTACAGTTATAGACAGTAGCCAATAGGTTGAACCCTTACAGTTATAGACAGTAGCCAATAGGCTAAACCCTGACAGTTTTAGACAGTAGCCAATAGGCTGAACCCTTACAGTTTTAGACAGTAGCCAATAGGCTGAACCCTTACAGTTTTAGACAGTAGCCAATAGGCTGAACCCTTACAGTTTTAGACAGTAGCCAATATGCTGTATCCTTAGTTATAGACAGTAGCCAATAGGCTGAACCCTTACAGTTATAGACAGTAGCCAATAGCCTGAACCCTTACAGTTATAGACAGTAGCCAATAGGCTGAACCCTTACAGTTATAGACAGTAGCCAATAGGCTGAACCCTTACAGTTATAGACAGTAGCCAATAGGTTGAACCCTTACAGTTATAGACAGTAGCCAATAGGCTAAACCCTGACAGTTTTAGACAGTAGCCAATATGCTGAACCCTTACAGTTTTAGACAGTAGCCAATAGGCTGAACCCTTACAGTTATAGACAGTAGCCAATAGGCTGAACCCTTACAGTTTTAGACAGTAGCCAATAGGCTGAACCCTTACAGTTTTAGACAGTAGCCAATAGGCTGTATCCTTAGTTATAGACAGTAGCCAATAGGCTGAACCCTTACAGTTATAGACAGTAGCCAATAGGCTGAACCCTTACAGTTATAGACAGTAGCCAATAGGCTGAACCCTTACAGTTATAGACAGTAGCCAATAGGCTAAACCCTGACCGTTTTAGACAGTAGCCAATAGGCTGAACCCTTACAGTTTTAGACAGTAGCCAATAGGCTGAACCCTTACAGTTATAGACAGTAGCCAATAGGCTTAAATCTTACAGTTTTAGACAGTAGCCAATAGGCTGAACCCTTACAGTTATAGACAGTAGCCAATAGGCTGAACCCTTACAGTTATAGACAGTAGCCAATAGGCTGAATCCTTACAGTTATAGACAGTAGCCAATAGCTTGAACCCTTACAGTTATAGACAGTAGCCAATAGGCTTAAATCTTACAGTTTTAGACAGTAGCCAATAGGCTGAACCCTTACAGTTATAGACAGTAGCCAATAGGCTGAACCCTAACAGTGTTAGACAGTAGCCAATAGGCTGAACCCTTACAATTATAGACAGTAGCCAATAGGCTGAACCCTTACAGTTATAGACAGTAGCCAATAGGCTGAACCCTTACAGTTATAGACAGTAGCCAATAGGCTGAACCCTTACAGTTATAGACAGTAGCCAATAGGCTGAACCCTTACAGTTTTAGACAGTAGCCAATAGGCTGAACCCTTACAGTTTTAGACAGTAGCCAATAGGCTGAACCCTTACAGTTTTAGACAGTAGCCAATATGCTGAACCCTTACAGTTTTAGACAGTAGCCAATATGCTGTATCCTTAGTTATAGACAGTAGCCAATAGGCTGAACCCTTACAGTTATAGACAGTAGCCAATAGGCTGAACCCTTACAGTTATAGACAGTAGCCAATAGGCTGAACCCTTACAGTTATAGACAGTAGCCAATAGGTTGAACCCTTACAGTTATAGACAGTAGCCAATAGGCTAAACCCTGACAGTTTTAGACAGTAGCCAATATGCTGAACCCTTACAGTTTTAGACAGTAGCCAATAGGCTGAACCCTTACAGTTATAGACAGTAGCCAATAGGCTGAAATCTTACAGTTTTAGACAGTAGCCAATAGGCTGAACCCTTACAGTTATAGACAGTAGCCAATAGGCTGAACCCTTACAGTTATAGACAGTAGCCAATAGGTTGAACCCTTACAGTTATAGACAGTAGCCAATAGGCTAAACCCTGACAGTTTTAGACAGTAGCCAATATGCTGAACCCTTACAGTTTTAGACAGTAGCCAATAGGCTGAACCCTTACAGTTATAGACAGTAGCCAATTGGCTGAAATCTTACAGTTTTAGACAGTAGCCAATAGGCTGAACCCTTACAGTTATAGACAGTAGCCAATAGGCTGAACCCTGACAGTAGCCAATAGGCTGAACTCTTACAGTTATAGACAGTAGCCAATAGGTTGAACCCTTACAGTTATAGACAGTAGCCAATAGGCTGAACCCTTAGTTATAGACAGTAGCCAATAGGCTGTATCCTTACAGTTATAGAAAGTAGCCAATAGGCTGAACCCTAACAGTTATAGACAGTAGCCAATAGGCTGAACCCTTACAGTTATAGACAGTAGCCAATAGGCTGAACCCTTACAGTTATAGACAGTAGCCAATAGGCTGAACCCTTACAGTTTTAGACAGTAGCCAATAGGCTGTATCCTTAGTTATAGACAGTAGCCAATAGGCTGAACCCTTACAGTTATAGACAGTAGCCAATAGGCTGAACCCTTACAGTTATAGACAGTAGCCAATAGGCTGAACCCTTACAGTTATAGACAGTAGCCAATAGGTTGAACCCTTACAGTTATAGACAGTAGCCAATAGGCTAAACCCTGACCGTTTTAGACAGTAGCCAATAGGCTGAACCCTTACAGTTTTAGACAGTAGCCAATAGGCTGAACCCTTACAGTTATAGACAGTAGCCAATAGGCTGAATCCTTACAGTTATAGACAGTAGCCAATAGCTTGAACCCTTACAGTTATAGACAGTAGCCAATAGCTTGAACCCTTACAGTTCTAGACAGTAGCCAATAGGCTGAACCCTTAGTTATAGACAGTAGCCAATACGCTGTATCCTTACAGTTATAGACAGTAGCCAATAGGCTGAACCCTAACAGTGTTAGACAGTAGCCAATAGGCTGAACCCTTACAGTTATAGACAGTAGCCAATAGGCTGAACCCTTACAGTTATAGACAGTAGCCAATAGGCTGAACCCTTACAGTTATAGACAGTAGCCAATAGGCTGAACCCTTACAGTTATAGACAGTAGCCAATAGGCTGAACCCTTACAGTTATAGACAGTAGCCAATAGGCTGAACCCTTACAGTTTTAGACAGTAGCCAATAGGCTGAACCCTTACAGTTTTAGACAGTAGCCAATAGGCTGAACCCTTACAGTTTTAGACAGTAGCCAATATGCTGTATCCTTAGTTATAGACAGTAGCCAATAGGCTGAACCCTTACAGTTATAGACAGTAGCCAATAGCCTGAACCCTTACAGTTATAGACAGTAGCCAATAGGCTGAACCCTTACAGTTATAGACAGTAGCCAATAGGCTGAACCCTTACAGTTATAGACAGTAGCCAATAGGTTGAACCCTTACAGTTATAGACAGTAGCCAATAGGCTAAACCCTGACAGTTTTAGACAGTAGCCAATATGCTGAACCCTTACAGTTTTAGACAGTAGCCAATAGGCTGAACCCTTACAGTTATAGACAGTAGCCAATAGGCTGAAATCTTACAGTTTTAGACGGTAGCCAATAGGCTGAACCCTTACAGTTATAGACAGTAGCCAATAGGCTGAACCCTGACAGTAGCCAATAGGCTGAACTCTTACAGTTATAGACAGTAGCCAATAGGTTGAACCCTTACAGTTATAGACAGTAGCCAATAGGCTGAACCCTTAGTTATAGACAGTAGCCAATAGGCTGTATCCTTACAGTTATAGAAAGTAGCCAATAGGCTGAACCCTAACAGTTATAGACAGTAGCCAATAGGCTGAACCCTTACAGTTATATACAGTAGCCAATATGCTGAACCCTTACAGTTATAGACAGTAGCCAATAGGCTGAACCCTTACAGTTTTAGACAGTAGCCAATAGGCTGAACCCTTACAGTTTTAGACAGTAGCCAATAGGCTGTATCCTTAGTTATAGACAGTAGCCAATAGGCTGAAATCTTACAGTTATAGACAGTAGCCAATAGGCTGAACCCTTACAGTTATAGACAGTAGCCAATAGGCTGAACCCTTACAGTTATAGACAGTAGCCAATAGGCTGAACCCTTACAGTTATAGACATTAGCCAATAGGCTGAACCCTTACAGTTATAGACAGTAGCCAATAGGTTGAACCCTTACAGTTATAGACAGTAGCCAATAGGCTAAACCCTGACCGTTTTAGACAGTAGCCAATAGGCTGAACCCTTACAGTTTTAGACAGTAGCCAATAGGCTGAACCCTTACAGTTTTAGACAGTAGCCAATAGGCTGAACCCTTACAGTTATAGACAGTAGCCAATAGGCTGAAATCTTACAGTTTTAGACAGTAGCCAATAGGCTGAACCCTTACAGTTATAGACAGTAGCCAATAGGCTGAACCCTTACAGTTATAGACAGTAGCCAATAGGTTGAACCCTTACAGTTATAGACAGTAGCCAATAGGCTAAACCCTGACAGTTTTAGACAGTAGCCAATATGCTGAACCCTTACAGTTTTAGACAGTAGCCAATAGGCTGAACCCTTACAGTTATAGACAGTAGCCAATAGGCTGAAATCTTACAGTTTTAGACAGTAGCCAATAGGCTGAACCCTTACAGTTATAGACAGTAGCCAATAGGCTGAACCCTGACAGTAGCCAATAGGCTGAACTCTTACAGTTATAGACAGTAGCCAATAGGTTGAACCCTTACAGTTATAGACAGTAGCCAATAGGCTGAACCCTTAGTTATAGACAGTAGCCAATAGGCTGTATCCTTACAGTTATAGAAAGTAGCCAATAGGCTGAACCCTAACAGTTATAGACAGTAGCCAATAGGCTGAACCCTTACAGTTATAGACAGTAGCCAATAGGCTGAACCCTTACTGTTATAGACAGTAGCCAATAGGCTGAACCCTTACAGTTTTAGACAGTAGCCAATAGGCTGTATCCTTAGTTATAGACAGTAGCCAATAGGCTGAACCCTTACAGTTATAGACAGTAGCCAATAGGCTGAACCCTTACAGTTATAGACAGTAGCCAATAGGCTGAACCCTTACAGTTATAGACAGTAGCCAATAGGTTGAACCCTTACAGTTATAGACAGTAGCCAATAGGCTAAACCCTGACCGTTTTAGACAGTAGCCAATAGGCTGAACCCTTACAGTTTTAGACAGTAGCCAATAGGCTGAACCCTTACAGTTATAGACAGTAGCCAATAGGCTGAATCCTTACAGTTATAGACAGTAGCCAATAGCTTGAACCCTTACAGTTATAGACAGTAGCCAATAGGTTGAACCCTTACAGTTATAGACAGTAGCCAATAGGCTGAACCCTTAGTTATAGACAGTAGCCAATAGGCTGTATCCTTACAGTTATAGAAAGTAGCCAATAGGCTGAACCCTAACAGTTATAGACAGTAGCCAATAGGCTGAACCCTTACAGTTATAGACAGTAGCCAATAGGCTGAACCCTTACAGTTATAGACAGTAGCCAATAGGCTGAACCCTTACAGTTTTAGACAGTAGCCAATAGGCTGAACCCTTACAGTTTTAGACAGTAGCCAATATGCTGTATCCTTAGTTATAGACAGTAGCCAATAGGCTGAACCCTTACAGTTATAGACAGTAGCCAATAGCCTGAACCCTTACAGTTATAGACAGTAGCCAATAGGCTGAACCCTTACAGTTATAGACAGTAGCCAATAGGCTGAACCCTTACAGTTATAGACAGTAGCCAATAGGTTGAACCCTTACAGTTATAGACAGTAGCCAATAGGCTAAACCCTGACAGTTTTAGACAGTAGCCAATATGCTGAACCCTTACAGTTTTAGACAGTAGCCAATAGGCTGAACCCTTACAGTTATAGACAGTAGCCAATAGGCTGAAATCTTACAGTTTTAGACGGTAGCCAATAGGCTGAACCCTTACAGTTATAGACAGTAGCCAATAGGCTGAACCCTGACAGTAGCCAATAGGCTGAACTCTTACAGTTATAGACAGTAGCCAATAGGTTGAACCCTTACAGTTATAGACAGTAGCCAATAGGCTGAACCCTTAGTTATAGACAGTAGCCAATAGGCTGTATCCTTACAGTTATAGAAAGTAGCCAATAGGCTGAACCCTAACAGTTATAGACAGTAGCCAATAGGCTGAACCCTTACAGTTATATACAGTAGCCAATATGCTGAACCCTTACAGTTATAGACAGTAGCCAATAGGCTGAACCCTTACAGTTTTAGACAGTAGCCAATAGGCTGAACCCTTACAGTTTTAGACAGTAGCCAATAGGCTGTATCCTTAGTTATAGACAGTAGCCAATAGGCTGAAATCTTACAGTTATAGACAGTAGCCAATAGGCTGAACCCTTACAGTTATAGACAGTAGCCAATAGGCTGAACCCTTACAGTTATAGACAGTAGCCAATAGGCTGAACCCTTACAGTTATAGACATTAGCCAATAGGCTGAACCCTTACAGTTATAGACAGTAGCCAATAGGTTGAACCCTTACAGTTATAGACAGTAGCCAATAGGCTAAACCCTGACCGTTTTAGACAGTAGCCAATAGGCTGAACCCTTACAGTTTTAGACAGTAGCCAATAGGCTGAACCCTTACAGTTTTAGACAGTAGCCAATAGGCTGAACCCTTACAGTTATAGACAGTAGCCAATAGGCTGAAATCTTACAGTTTTAGACAGTAGCCAATAGGCTGAACCCTTACAGTTATAGACAGTAGCCAATAGGCTGAACCCTTACAGTTATAGACAGTAGCCAATAGGTTGAACCCTTACAGTTATAGACAGTAGCCAATAGGCTAAACCCTGACAGTTTTAGACAGTAGCCAATATGCTGAACCCTTACAGTTTTAGACAGTAGCCAATAGGCTGAACCCTTACAGTTATAGACAGTAGCCAATAGGCTGAAATCTTACAGTTTTAGACAGTAGCCAATAGGCTGAACCCTTACAGTTATAGACAGTAGCCAATAGGCTGAACCCTGACAGTAGCCAATAGGCTGAACTCTTACAGTTATAGACAGTAGCCAATAGGTTGAACCCTTACAGTTATAGACAGTAGCCAATAGGCTGAACCCTTAGTTATAGACAGTAGCCAATAGGCTGTATCCTTACAGTTATAGAAAGTAGCCAATAGGCTGAACCCTAACAGTTATAGACAGTAGCCAATAGGCTGAACCCTTACAGTTATAGACAGTAGCCAATAGGCTGAACCCTTACTGTTATAGACAGTAGCCAATAGGCTGAACCCTTACAGTTTTAGACAGTAGCCAATAGGCTGTATCCTTAGTTATAGACAGTAGCCAATAGGCTGAACCCTTACAGTTATAGACAGTAGCCAATAGGCTGAACCCTTACAGTTATAGACAGTAGCCAATAGGCTGAACCCTTACAGTTATAGACAGTAGCCAATAGGTTGAACCCTTACAGTTATAGACAGTAGCCAATAGGCTAAACCCTGACCGTTTTAGACAGTAGCCAATAGGCTGAACCCTTACAGTTTTAGACAGTAGCCAATAGGCTGAACCCTTACAGTTATAGACAGTAGCCAATAGGCTGAATCCTTACAGTTATAGACAGTAGCCAATAGCTTGAACCCTTACAGTTATAGACAGTAGCCAATAGGTTGAACCCTTACAGTTATAGACAGTAGCCAATAGGCTGAACCCTTAGTTATAGACAGTAGCCAATAGGCTGTATCCTTACAGTTATAGAAAGTAGCCAATAGGCTGAACCCTAACAGTTATAGACAGTAGCCAATAGGCTGAACCCTTACAGTTATAGACAGTAGCCAATAGGCTGAACCCTTACAGTTATAGACAGTAGCCAATAGGCTGAACCCTTACAGTTTTAGACAGTAGCCAATAGGCTGTATCCTTAGTTATAGACAGTAGCCAATAGGCTGAACCCTTACAGTTATAGACAGTAGCCAATAGGCTGAACCCTTACAGTTATAGACAGTAGCCAATAGGCTGAACCCTTACAGTTATAGACAGTAGCCAATAGGTTGAACCCTTACAGTTATAGACAGTAGCCAATAGGCTAAACCCTGACCGTTTTAGACAGTAGCCAATAGGCTGAACCCTTACAGTTTTAGACAGTAGCCAATAGGCTGAACCCTTACAGTTATAGACAGTAGCCAATAGGCTGAATCCTTACAGTTATAGACAGTAGCCAATAGCTTGAACCCTTACAGTTATAGACAGTAGCCAATAGCTTGAACCCTTACAGTTCTAGACAGTAGCCAATAGGCTGAACCCTTAGTTATAGACAGTAGCCAATACGCTGTATCCTTACAGTTATAGACAGTAGCCAATAGGCTGAACCCTAACAGTGTTAGACAGTAGCCAATAGGCTGAACCCTTACAGTTATAGACAGTAGCCAATAGGCTGAACCCTTACAGTTATAGACAGTAGCCAATAGGCTGAACCCTTACAGTTATAGACAGTAGCCAATAGGCTGAACCCTTACAGTTATAGACAGTAGCCAATAGGCTGAACCCTTACAGTTATAGACAGTAGCCAATAGGCTGAACCCTTACAGTTTTAGACAGTAGCCAATAGGCTGAACCCTTACAGTTTTAGACAGTAGCCAATAGGCTGAACCCTTACAGTTTTAGACAGTAGCCAATATGCTGTATCCTTAGTTATAGACAGTAGCCAATAGGCTGAACCCTTACAGTTATAGACAGTAGCCAATAGCCTGAACCCTTACAGTTATAGACAGTAGCCAATAGGCTGAACCCTTACAGTTATAGACAGTAGCCAATAGGCTGAACCCTTACAGTTATAGACAGTAGCCAATAGGTTGAATCCTTACAGTTATAGACAGTAGCCAATAGGCTAAACCCTGACAGTTTTAGACAGTAGCCAATATGCTGAACCCTTACAGTTTTAGACAGTAGCCAATAGGCTGAACCCTTACAGTTATAGACAGTAGCCAATAGGCTGAAATCTTACAGTTTTAGACGGTAGCCAATAGGCTGAACCCTTACAGTTATAGACAGTAGCCAATAGGCTGAACCCTGACAGTAGCCAATAGGCTGAACTCTTACAGTTATAGACAGTAGCCAATAGGTTGAACCCTTACAGTTATAGACAGTAGCCAATAGGCTGAACCCTTAGTTATAGACAGTAGCCAATAGGCTGTATCCTTACAGTTATAGAAAGTAGCCAATAGGCTGAACCCTAACAGTTATAGACAGTAGCCAATAGGCTGAACCCTTACAGTTATAGACAGTAGCCAATAGGCTGAATCCTTACAGTTATAGACAGTAGCCAATAGCTTGAACCCTTACAGTTATAGACAGTAGCCAATAGCTTGAACCCTTACAGTTATAGACAGTAGCCAATAGGCTGAACCCTTAGTTATAGACAGTAGCCAATACGCTGTATCCTTAGTTATAGACAGTAGCCAATAGGCTGAACCCTAACAGTGTTAGACAGTAGCCAATAGGCTGAACCCTTACAGTTATAGACAGTAGCCAATAGGCTGAACCCTTACAGTTATAGACAGTAGCCAATAGGCTGAACCCTTACAGTTATAGACAGTAGCCAATAGGCTGAACCCTTACAGTTATAGACAGTAGCCAATAGGCTGAACCCTTACACTTATAGACAGTAGCCAATAGGCTGAACCCTTACAGTTATAGACAGTAGCCAATAGGCTGAACCCTTACAGTTTTAGACAGTAGCCAATAGGCTGAACCCTTACAGTTTTAGACAGTAGCCAATAGGCTGAACCCTTACAGTTATAGACAGTAGCCAATAGGCTGAAATCTTACAGTTTTAGACAGTAGCCAATAGGCTGAACCCTTACAGTTATAGACAGTAGCCAATAGGCTGAACCCTGACAGTAGCCAATAGGCTGAACTCTTACAGTTATAGACAGTAGCCAATAGGTTGAACCCTTACAGTTATAGACAGTAGCCAATAGGCTGAACCCTTAGTTATAGACAGTAGCCAATAGGGTGTATCCTTACAGTTATAGAAAGTAGCCAATAGGCTGAACCCTAACAGTTATAGACAGTAGCCAATAGGCTGAACCCTTACAGTTATAGACAGTAGCCAATAGGCTGAACCCTTACAGTTATAGACAGTAGCCAATAGGCTGAACCCTTACAGTTATAGACAGTAGCCAATAGGCTGAACCCTTACAGTTTTAGACAGTAGCCAATAGGCTGAACCCTTACAGTTTTAGACAGTAGCCAATAGGCTGTATCCTTAGTTATAGACAGTAGCCAATAGGCTGAAATCTTACAGTTATAGACAGTAGCCAATAGGCTGAACCCTTACAGTTATAGACAGTAGCCAATAGGCTGAACCCTTACAGTTATAGACAGTAGCCAATAGGCTGAACCCTTACAGTTATAGACAGTAGCCAATAGGCTGAACCCTTACAGTTATAGACAGTAGCCAATAGGTTGAACCCTTACAGTTATAGACAGTAGCCAATAGGCTAAACCCTGACCGTTTTAGACAGTAGCCAATAGGCTGAACCCTTACAGTTTTAGACAGTAGCCAATAGGCTGAACCCTTACAGTTATAGACAGTAGCCAATAGGCTTAAATCTTACAGTTTTAGACAGTAGCCAATAGGCTGAACCCTTACAGTTATAGACAGTAGCCAATAGGCTGAACCCTTACAGTTATAGACAGTAGCCAATAGGCTGAACCCTTACAGTTATAGACAGTAGCCAATAGCTTGAACCCTTACAGTTATAGACAGTAGCCAATAGCTTGAACCCTTACAGTTATAGACAGTAGCCAATAGGCTGAACCCTTAGTTATAGACAGTAGCCAATACGCTGTATCCTTACAGTTATAGACAGTAGCCAATAGGCTGAACCCTTACAGTTATAGACAGTAGCCAATAGGCTGAACCCTTACAGTTTTAGACAGTAGCCAATAGGCTGAACCCTTACAGTTTTAGACAGTAGCCAATAGGCTGAACCCTTACAGTTTTAGACAGTAGCCAATATGCTGTATCCTTAGTTATAGACAGTAGCCAATAGGCTGAACCCTTACAGTTATAGACAGTAGCCAATAGCCTGAACCCTTACAGTTATAGACAGTAGCCAATAGGCTGAACCCTTACAGTTATAGACAGTAGCCAATAGGCTGAACCCTTACAGTTATAGACAGTAGCCAATAGGTTGAACCCTTACAGTTATAGACAGTAGCCAATAGGCTAAACCCTGACAGTTTTAGACAGTAGCCAATATGCTGAACCCTTACAGTTTTAGACAGTAGCCAATAGGCTGAACCCTTACAGTTATAGACAGTAGCCAATAGGCTGAAATCTTACAGTTTTAGACGGTAGCCAATAGGCTGAACCCTTACAGTTATAGACAGTAGCCAATAGGCTGAACCCTGACAGTAGCCAATAGGCTGAACTCTTACATTTATAGACAGTAGCCAATAGGTTGAACCCTTACAGTTATAGACAGTAGCCAATAGGCTGAACCCTTAGTTATAGACAGTAGCCAATAGGCTGTATCCTTACAGTTATAGAAAGTAGCCAATAGGCTGAACCCTAACAGTTATAGACAGTAGCCAATAGGCTGAACCCTTACAGTTATAGACAGTAGCCAATAGGCTGAATCCTTACAGTTATAGACAGTAGCCAATAGCTTGAACCCTTACAGTTATAGACAGTAGCCAATAGCTTGAACCCTTACAGTTATAGACAGTAGCCAATAGGCTGAACCCTTAGTTATAGACAGTAGCCAATACGCTGTATCCTTACAGTTATAGACAGTAGCCAATAGGCTGAACCCTAACAGTGTTAGACAGTAGCCAATAGGCTGAACCCTTACAGTTATAGACAGTAGCCAATAGGCTGAACCCTTACAGTTATAGACAGTAGCCAATAGGCTGAACCCTTACAGTTATAGACAGTAGCCAATAGGCTGAACCCTTACAGTTATAGACAGTAGCCAATAGGCTGAACCCTTACACTTATAGACAGTAGCCAATAGGCTGAACCCTTACAGTTATAGACAGTAGCCAATAGGCTGAACCCTTACAGTTTTAGACAGTAGCCAATAGGCTGAACCCTTACAGTTTTAGACAGTAGCCAATAGGCTGAACCCTTACAGTTATAGACAGTAGCCAATAGGCTGAAATCTTACAGTTTTAGACAGTAGCCAATAGGCTGAACCCTTACAGTTATAGACAGTAGCCAATAGGCTGAACCCTGACAGTAGCCAATAGGCTGAACTCTTACAGTTATAGACAGTAGCCAATAGGTTGAACCCTTACAGTTATAGACAGTAGCCAATAGGCTGAACCCTTAGTTATAGACAGTAGCCAATAGGGTGTATCCTTACAGTTATAGAAAGTAGCCAATAGGCTGAACCCTAACAGTTATAGACAGTAGCCAATAGGCTGAACCCTTACAGTTATAGACAGTAGCCAATAGGCTGAACCCTTACAGTTATAGACCGTAGCCAATAGGCTGAACCCTTACAGTTATAGACAGTAGCCAATAGGCTGAACCCTTACAGTTTTAGACAGTAGCCAATAGGCTGAACCCTTACAGTTTTAGACAGTAGCCAATAGGCTGTATCCTTAGTTATAGACAGTAGCCAATAGGCTGAAATCTTACAGTTATAGACAGTAGCCAATAGGCTGAACCCTTACAGTTATAGACAGTAGCCAATAGGCTGAACCCTTACAGTTATAGACAGTAGCCAATAGGCTGAACCCTTACAGTTATAGACAGTAGCCAATAGGCTGAACCCTTACAGTTATAGACAGTAGCCAATAGGTTGAACCCTTACAGTTATAGACAGTAGCCAATAGGCTAAACCCTGACCGTTTTAGACAGTAGCCAATAGGCTGAACCCTTACAGTTTTAGACAGTAGCCAATAGGCTGAACCCTTACAGTTATAGACAGTAGCCAATAGGCTTAAATCTTACAGTTTTAGACAGTAGCCAATAGGCTGAACCCTTACAGTTATAGACAGTAGCCAATAGGCTGAACCCTTACAGTTATAGACAGTAGCCAATAGGCTGAACCCTTACAGTTATAGACAGTAGCCAATAGCTTGAACCCTTACAGTTATAGACAGTAGCCAATAGCTTGAACCCTTACAGTTATAGACAGTAGCCAATAGGCTGAACCCTTAGTTATAGACAGTAGCCAATACGCTGTATCCTTACAGTTATAGACAGTAGCCAATACGCTGTATCCTTACAGTTATAGACAGTAGCCAATAGGCTGAACCCTTACAGTTATAGACAGTAGCCAATAGGCTGAACCCTTACAGTTATAGACAGTAGCCAATAGGCTGAACCCTTACAGTTATAGACAGTAGCCAATAGGCTGAACCCTGACAGTAGCCAATAGGCTGAACTCTTACAGTTATAGACAGTAGCCAATAGGTTGAACCCTTACAGTTATAGACAGTAGCCAATAGGCTGAACCCTTAGTTATAGACAGTAGCCAATAGGCTGTATCCTTACAGTTATAGAAAGTAGCCAATAGGCTGAACCCTAACAGTTATAGACAGTAGCCAATAGGCTGAACCCTTACAGTTATAGACAGTAGCCAATACGCTGAACCCTTACAGTTATAGACAGTAGCCAATAGGCTGAACCCTTACAGTTTTAGACAGTAGCCAATAGGCTGAACCCTTACAGTTTTAGACAGTAGCCAATAGGCTGTATCCTTAGTTATAGACAGTAGCCAATAGGCTGAACCCTTACAGTTGTAGACAGTAGCCAATAGGCTGAACCCTTACAGTTATAGACAGTAGCCAATAGGCTTAACCCTTACAGTTATAGACAGTAGCCAATAGGCTGAACCCTTACAGTTATAGACAGTAGCCAATAGGCTGAACCCTTACAGTTATAGACAGTAGCCAATAGGTTGAACCCTTACAGTTATAGACAGTAGCCAATAGGCTAAACCCTGACCGTTTTAGACAGTAGCCAATAGGCTGAACCCTTACAGTTTTAGACAGTAGCCAATAGGCTGAACCCTTACAGTTTTAGACAGTAGCCAATAGGCTGTATCCTTAGTTATAGACAGTAGCCAATAGGCTGAACCCTTACAGTTATAGACAGTAGCCAATAGGCTGAACCCTTACAGTTATAGACAGTAGCCAATAGGCTGAACCCTTACAGTTATAGACAGTAGCCAATAGGCTAAACCCTGACCGTTTTAGACATTAGCCAATAGGCTGAACCCTTACAGTTTTAGACAGTAGCCAATAGGCTGAACCCTTACAGTTATAGACAGTAGCCAATAGGCTGAAATCTTACAGTTTTAGACAGTAGCCAATAGGCTGAACCCTTACAGTTATAGACAGTAGCCAATAGGCTGAACCCTGACAGTAGCCAATAGGCTGAACTCTTACAGTTATAGACAGTAGCCAATAGGTTGAACCCTTACAGTTATAGACAGTAGCCAATAGGCTGAACCCTTAGTTATAGACAGTAGCCAATAGGCTGTATCCTTACAGTTATAGAAAGTAGCCAATAGGCTGAACCCTAACAGTTATAGACAGTAGCCAATAGGCTGAACCCTTACAGTTATAGACAGTAGCCAATAGGCTGAACCCTTACAGTTATAGACAGTAGCCAATAGGCTGAACCCTTACAGTTTTAGACAGTAGCCAATAGGCTGAACCCTTACAGTTTTAGACAGTAGCCAATAGGCTGTATCCTTAGTTATAGACAGTAGCCAATAGGCTGAAATCTTACAGTTATAGACAGTAGCCAATAGGCTGAACCCTTACAGTTATAGACAGTAGCCAATAGGCTGAACCCTTATAGTTATAGACAGTATCCAATAGGCTGAACCCTTACAGTTATAGACAGTAGCCAATAGGCTGAACCCTTACAGTTTTAGACAGTAGCCAATAGGCTGAACCCTTACAGTTATAGACAGTAGCCAATAGGCTAAACCCTGACCGTTTTAGACAGTAGCCAATAGGCTGAACCCTTACAGTTTTAGACAGTAGCCAATAGGCTGAACCCTTACAGTTATAGACAGTAGCCAATAGGCTTAAATCTTACAGTTTTAGACAGTAGCCAATAGGCTGAACCCTTACAGTTATAGACAGTAGCCAATAGGCTGAACCCTTACAGTTATAGACAGTAGCCAATAGGCTGAATCCTTACAGTTATAGACAGTAGCCAATAGCTTGAACCCTTACAGTTATAGACAGTAGCCAATAGCTTGAACCCTTACAGTTATAGACAGTAGCCAATAGGCTGAACCCTTAGTTATAGACAGTAGCCAATACGCTGTATCCTTACAGTTATAGACAGTAGCCAATAGGCTGAACCCTAACAGTGTTAGACAGTAGCCAATAGGCTGAACCCTTACAGTTATAGACAGTAGCCAATTGGCTGAACCCTTACAGTTATAGACAGTAGCCAATAGGCTGAACCCTTACAGTTATAGACAGTAGCCAATAGGCTGAACCCTTACAGTTATAGACAGTAGCCAATAGGCTGAACCCTTACAGTTATAGACAGTAGCCAATAGGCTGAACCCTTACAGTTATAGACAGTAGCCAATAGGCTGAACCCTTACAGTTTTAGACAGTAGCCAATAGGCTGAACCCTTACAGTTTTAGACAGTAGCCAATAGGCTGAACCCTTACAGTTTTAGACAGTAGCCAATAGGCTGAACCCTTACAGTTATAGACAGTAGCCAATAGGCTGAAATCTTACAGTTTTAGACAGTAGCCAATAGGCTGAACCCTTACAGTTATAGACAGTAGCCAATAGGCTGAACCCTGACAGTAGCCAATAGGCTGAACTCTTACAGTTATAGACAGTAGCCAATAGGTTGAACCCTTACAGTTATAGACAGTAGCCAATAGGCTGAACCCTTAGTTATAGACAGTAGCCAATAGGCTGTATCCTTACAGTTATAGAAAGTAGCCAATAGGCTGAACCCTAACAGTTATAGACAGTAGCCAATAGGCTGAACCCTTACAGTTATAGACAGTAGCCAATAGGCTGAACCCTTACAGTTATAGACAGTAGCCAATAGGCTGAACCCTTACAGTTATAGACAGTAGCCAATAGGCTGAACCCTTACAGTTTTAGACAGTAGCCAATAGGCTGAACCCTTACAGTTTTAGACAGTAGCCAATAGGCTGTATCCTTAGTTATAGACAGTAGCCAATAGGCTGAAATCTTACAGTTATAGACAGTAGCCAATAGGCTGAACCCTTACAGTTATAGACAGTAGCCAATAGGCTGAACCCTTACAGTTATAGACAGTAGCCAATAGGCTGAACCCTTACAGTTATAGACAGTAGCCAATAGGCTGAACCCTTACAGTTATAGACAGTAGCCAATAGGTTGAACCCTTACAGTTATAGACAGTAGCCAATAGGCTAAACCCTGACCGTTTTAGACAGTAGCCAATAGGCTGAACCCTTACAGTTATAGACAGTAGCCAATAGGCTTAAATCTTACAGTTTTAGACAGTAGCCAATAGGCTGAACCCTTACAGTTATAGACAGTAGCCAATAGGCTGAACCCTTACAGTTATAGACAGTAGCCAATAGGCTGAACCCTTACAGTTATAGACAGTAGCCAATAGCTTGAACCCTTACAGTTATAGACAGTAGCCAATAGCTTGAACCCTTACAGTTATAGACATTAGCCAATAGGCTGAACCCTTAGTTATAGACAGTAGCCAATACGCTGTATCCTTACAGTTATAGACAGTAGCCAATAGGCTGAACCCTAACAGTGTTAGACAGTAGCCAATAGGCTGAACCCTTACAGTTATAGACAGTAGCCAATAGGCTGAACCCTTACAGTTATAGACAGTAGCCAATAGGCTGAACCCTTACAGTTATAGACAGTAGCCAATAGGCTGAACCCTGACAGTAGCCAATAGGCTGCACTCTTTCAGTTATAGACTGTAGCCAATAGGCTGAACCCTTACAGTTATAGACAGTAGCCAATAGGCTGTATCCTTACAGTTATAGAAAGTAGCCAATAGGCTGAACCCTAACAGTTATAGACAGTAGCCAATAGGCTGAACCCTTACAGTTATAGACAGTAGCCAATAGGCTGAACCCTTACAGTTATAGACAGTAGCAAATAGGCTGAACCCTTACAGTTTTAGACAGTAGCCAATAGGCTGAACCCTTACAGTTTTAGACAGTAGCCAATAGGCTGTATCCTTAGTTATAGACAGTAGCCAATAGGCTGAACCCTTACAGTTATAGACAGTAGCCAATAGGCTGAACCCTTACAGTTATAGACAGTAGCCAATAGGCTTAACCCTTACAGTTATAGACAGTAGCCAATAGGCTGAACCCTTACAGTTATAGACAGTAGCCAATAGGCTGAACCCTTACAGTTATAGACAGTAGCCAATAGGTTGAACCCTTACAGTTATAGACAGTAGCCAATAGGCTAAACCCTGACCGTTTTAGACAGTAGCCAATAGGCTGAACCCTTACAGTTTTAGACAGTAGCCAATAGGCTGAACCCTTACAGTTTTAGACAGTAGCCAATAGGCTGTATCCTTAGTTATAGACAGTAGCCAATAGGCTGAACCCTTACAGTTATAGACAGTAGCCAATAGGCTGAACCCTTACAGTTATAGACAGTAGCCAATAGGCGGAACCCTTACAGTTATAGACAGTAGCCAATAGGCTAAACCCTGACCGTTTTAGACATTAGCCAATAGGCTGAACCCTTACAGTTTTAGACAGTAGCCAATAGGCTGAACCCTTACAGTTATAGACAGTAACCAATAGGCTGAAATCTTACCGTTTTAGACAGTAGCCAATAGGCTGAACCGTTACAGTTATAGACAGTAGCCAATAGGCTGAACCCTGACAGTAGCCAATAGGCTGAACTCTTACAGTTATAGACAGTAGCCAATAGGTTGAACCCTTACAGTTATAGACAGTAGCCAATAGGCTGAACCCTTAGTTATAGACAGTAGCCAATAGGCTGTATCCTTACAGTTATAGAAAGTAGCCAATAGGCTGAACCCTAACAGTTATAGACAGTAGCCAATAGGCTGAACCCTTACAGTTATAGACAGTAGCCAATAGGCTGAACCCTTACAGTTATAGACAGTAGCCAATAGGCTGAACCCTTACAGTTATAGACAGTAGCCAATAGGCTGAACCCTTACAGTTTTAGACAGTAGCCAATAGGCTGAACCCTTACAGTTTTAGACAGTAGCCAATAGGCTGTATCCTTAGTTATAGACAGTAGCCAATAGGCTGAAATCTTACAGTTATAGACAGTAGCCAATAGGCTGAACCCTTACAGTTATAGACAGTAGCCAATAGGCTGAACCCTTACAGTTATAGACAGTAGCCAATAGCCTGAACCCTTACAGTTATAGACAGTAGCCAATAGGCTGAACCCTTACAGTTATAGACAGTAGCCAATAGGTTGAACCCTTACAGTTATAGACAGTAGCCAATAGGCTAAACCCTGACCGTTTTAGACAGTAGCCAATAGGCTGAACCCTTACAGTTTTAGACAGTAGCCAATAGGCTGAACCCTTACAGTTATAGACAGTAGCCAATAGGCTTAAATCTTACAGTTTTAGACAGTAGCCAATAGGCTGAACCCTTACAGTTATAGACAGTAGCCAATAGGCTGAACCCTTACAGTTATAGACAGTAGCCAATAGGCTGAACCCTTACAGTTATAGACAGTAGCCAATAGCTTGAACCCTTACAGTTATAGACAGTAGCCAATAGCTTGAACCCTTACAGTTATAGACAGTAGCCAATAGGCTGAACCCTTAGTTATAGACAGTAGCCAATACGCTGTATCCTTACAGTTATAGACTGTAGATGCCTCAGGACTACCTGGTATGATGACTCCTTGCTGTCCCCAGTCCACCTGGCCGTGCTGCTGCTCCAGTTTCAACTGTTCTGCCTGCGGCTATGGAACCCTGACCTGTTCACCGGACGTGCTTGTTGCACCCTCGACAACTACTATGATTATTATTATTTGACCATGCTGGTCATTTATGAACATTTTAACATTTTAACATTTTGACCATGTTCTGTTTTAATATCCACCCTGCACAGCCAGAAGAGGACTGGCCACCCCTCATAGCCTGGTTCCTCTCTAGGTTTCTTCCTAGGTTTTTGGCCTTTCTAGGGAGTTTTTCCTAGGGAGTTTTTCCTAGCCACCGTGCTTCTTTCACATGCTTTGCTTGCTGTTTGGGGTTTTAGGCTGGGTTTCTGTACAGCACTTTGAGAATATCAGCTGATGTACGAAGGGCTATATAAAAATAAATTTGATTTGAATTTGATTTGATAGACAGTAGCCAATAGGCTGAACCCTAACAGTGTTAGACAGTAGCCAATAGGCTGAACCCTTACAGTTATAGACAGTAGCCAATAGGCTGAACCCTTACAGTTATAGACAGTAGCCAATAGGCTGAACCCTTACAGTTATAGACAGTAGCCAATAGGCTGAACCCTGACAGTAGCCAATAGGCTGAACTCTTACAGTTATAGACAGTAGCCAATAGGCTGAACCCTTACAGTTATAGACAGTAGCCAATAGGCTGTATCCTTACAGTTATAGAAAGTAGCCAATAGGCTGAACCCTAACAGTTATAGACAGTAGCCAATAGGCTGAACCCTTACAGTTATAGACAGTAGCCAATAGGCTGAACCCTTACAGTTATAGACAGTAGCCAATAGGCTGAACCCTTACAGTTTTCGACAGTAGCCAATAGGCTGAACCCTTACAGTTTTAGACAGTAGCCAATAGGCTGTATCCTTAGTTATAGACAGTAGCCAATAGGCTGAACCCTTACAGTTATAGACAGTAGCCAATAGGCTGAACCCTTACAGTTATAGACAGTAGCCAATAGGCTTAACCCTTACAGTTATAGACAGTAGCCAATAGGCTGAACCCTTACAGTTATAGACAGTAGCCAATAGGCTGAACCCTTACAGTTTTAGACAGTAGCCAATAGGCTGAACCCTTACAGTTTTAGACAGTAGCCAATAGGCTGTATCCTTAGTTATAGACAGTAGCCAATAGGCTGAACCCTTACAGTTATAGACAGTAGCCAATAGGCTGAACCCTTACAGTTATAGACAGTAGCCAATAGGCGGAACCCTTACAGTTATAGACAGTAGCCAATAGGCTAAACCCTGACCGTTTTAGACATTAGCCAATAGGCTGAACCCTTACAGTTTTAGACAGTAGCCAATAGGCTGAACCCTTACAGTTATAGACAGTAGCCAATAGGCTGAAATCTTACAGTTTTAGACAGTAGCCAATAGGCTGAACCCTTACAGTTATAGACAGTAGCCAATAGGCTGAACCCTGACAGTAGCCAATAGGCTGAACTCTTACAGTTATAGACAGTAGCCTATAGGTTGAACCCTTACAGTTATAGACAGTAGCCAATAGGCTGAACCCTTAGTTATAGACAGTAGCCAATAGGCTGTATCCTTACAGTTATAGAAAGTAGCCAATAGGCTGAACCCTAACAGTTATAGACAGTAGCCAATAGGCTGAACCCTTACAGTTATAGACAGTAGCCAATAGGCTGAACCCTTACAGTTATAGACAGTAGCCAATAGGCTGAACCCTTACAGTTTTAGACAGTAGCCAATAGGCTGAACCCTTACAGTTTTAGACAGTAGCCAATAGGCTGTATCCTTAGTTATAGACAGTAGCCAATAGGCTGAAATCTTACAGTTATAGACAGTAGCCAATAGGCTGAACCCTTACAGTTATAGACAGTAGCCAATAGGCTGAACCCTTACAGTTATAGACAGTAGCCAATAGGCTGAACCCTTACAGTTATAGACAGTAGCCAATAGGCTGAACCCTTACAGTTTTAGACAGTAGCCAATAGGCTGAACCCTTACAGTTTTAGACAGTAGCCAATAGGCTGTATCCTTAGTTATAGACCGTAGCCAATAGGCTGAACCCTTACAGTTATAGACAGTAGCCAATAGGCTGAACCCTTACAGTTATAGACAGTAGCCAATAGGCTGAACCCTTACAGTTATAGACAGTAGCCAATAGGCTAAACCCTGACCGTTTTAGACAGTAGCCAATAGGCTGAACCCTTACAGTTTTAGACAGTAGCCAATAGGCTGAACCCTTACAGTTATAGACAGTAGCCAATAGGCTTAAATCTTACAGTTTTAGACAGTAGCCAATAGGCTGAACCCTTACAGTTATAGACAGTAGCCAATAGGCTGAACCCTTACAGTTATAGACAGTAGCCAATAGGCTGAATCCTTACAGTTATAGACAGTAGCCAATAGCTTGAACCCTTACAGTTATAGACAGTAGCCAATAGCTTGAACCCTTACAGTTATAGACAGTAGCCAATAGGCTGAACCCTTAGTTATAGACAGTAGCCAATACGCTGTATCCTTACAGTTATAGACAGTAGCCAATAGGCTGAACCCTAACAGTGTTAGACAGTAGCCAATAGGCTGAACCCTTACAGTTATAGACAGTAGCCAATAGGCTGAACCCTTACAGTTATAGACAGTAGCCAATAGGCTGAACCCTTACAGTTATAGACAGTAGCCAATAGGCTGAACCCTTACAGTTATAGACAGTAGCCAATAGGCTGAACCCTTACAGTTATAGACAGTAGCCAATAGGCTGAACCCTTACAGTTATAGACAGTAGCCAATAGGCTGAACCCTTACAGTTTTAGACAGTAGCCAATAGGCTGAACCCTTACAGTTTTAGACAGTAGCCAATATGCTGTATCCTTAGTTATAGACAGTAGCCAATAGGCTGAACCCTTACAGTTATAGACAGTAGCCAATAGCCTGAACCCTTACAGTTATAGACAGTAGCCAATAGGCTGAACCCTTACAGTTATAGACAGTAGCCAATAGGCTGAACCCTTACAGTTATAGACAGTAGCCAATAGGTTGAACCCTTACAGTTATAGACAGTAGCCAATAGGCTAAACCCTGACAGTTTTAGACAGTAGCCAATATGCTGAAACCTTACAGTTTTAGACAGTAGCCAATAGGCTGAACCCTTACAGTTATAGACAGTAGCAAATAGGCTGAAATCTTACAGTTTTAGACAGTAGCCAATAGGCTGAACCCTTACAGTTATAGACAGTAGCCAATAGGCTGAACCCTTACAGTTATAGACAGTAGCCAATAGGTTGAACCCTTACAGTTATAGACAGTAGCCAATAGGCTAAACCCTGACAGTTTTAGACAGTAGCCAATATGCTGAACCCTTACAGTTTTAGACAGTAGCCAATAGGCTGAACCCTTACAGTTATAGACAGTAGCCAATAGGCTGAAATCTTACAGTTTTAGACAGTAGCCAATAGGCTGAACCCTTACAGTTATAGACAGTAGCCAATAGGCTGAACCCTTAGTTATAGACAGTAGCCAATAGGCTGTATCCTTACAGTTATAGAAAGTAGCCAATAGGCTGAACCCTAACAGTTTTAGACAGTAGCCAATATGCTGAACCCTTACAGTTTTAGACAGTAGCCAATAGGCTGTATCCTTAGTTATAGACAGTAGCCAATAGGCTGAACCCTTACAGTTATAGACAGTAGCCAATAGGCTGAACCCTTACAGTTATAGACAGTAGCCAATAGGCTGAACCCTTACAGTTATAGACAGTAGCCAATAGGTTGAACCCTTACAGTTATAGACAGTAGCCAATAGGCTAAACCCTGACCGTTTTAGACAGTAGCCAATAGGCTGAACCCTTACAGTTTTAGACAGTAGCCAATAGGCTGAACCCTTACAGTTATAGACAGTAGCCAATAGGCTGAATCCTTACAGTTATAGACAGTAGCCAATAGCTTGAACCCTTACAGTTATAGACAGTAGCCAATAGCTTGAACCCTTACAGTTATAGACAGTAGCCAATAGGCTGAACCCTTAGTTATAGACAGTAGCCAATACGCTGTATCCTTACAGTTATAGACAGTAGCCAATAGGCTGAACCCTAACAGTGTTAGACAGTAGCCAATAGGCTGAACCCTTACAGTTATAGACAGTAGCCAATAGGCTGAACCCTTACAGTTATAGACAGTAGCCAATAGGCTGAACCCTTACAGTTATAGACAGTAGCCAATAGGCTGAACCCTTACAGTTATAGACAGTAGCCAATAGGCTGAACCCTTACAGTTGTAGACAGTAGCCAATAGGCTGAACCCTTACAGTTATAGACAGTAGCCAATAGGCTGAACCCTTACAGTTATAGACAGTAGCCAATAGGCTGAACCCTTACAGTTTTAGACAGTAGCCAATAGGCTGAACCCTTACAGTTTTAGACAGTAGCCAATATGCTGTATCCTTAGTTATAGACAGTAGACAATAGGCTGAACCCTTACAGTTATAGACAGTAGCCAATAGCCTGAACCCTTACAGTTATAGACAGTAGCCAATAGGCTGAACCCTTACAGTTATAGACAGTAGCCAATAGGCTGAACCCTTACAGTTATAGACAGTAGCCAATAGGCTGAACCCTTACAGTTATAGACAGTAGCCAATAGGCTGAACCCTTACAGTTATAGACAGTAGCCAGTAGATTGAACCCTTACAGTTATAGACAGTAGCCAATAGCTTGAACCCTTACAGTTATAGACAGTAGCCAATAGGCTGAACCCTTAGTTATAGACAGTAGCCAATACGCTGTATCCTTACAGTTATAGACAGTAGCCAATAGGCTGAACCCTAACAGTGTTAGACAGTAGCCAATAGGCTGAACCCTTACAGTTATAGACAGTAGCCAATAGGCTGAACCCTTACAGTTATAGACAGTAGCCAATAGGCTGAACCCTTACAGTTATAGACAGTAGCCAATAGGCTGAACCCTGACAGTAGCCAATAGGCTGAACTCTTACAGTTATAGACAGTAGCCAATAGGCTGAACCCTTACAGTTATAGACAGTAGCCAATAGGCTGTATCCTTACAGTTATAGAAAGTAGCCAATAGGCTGAACCCTAACAGTTATAGACAGTAGCCAATAGGCTGAACCCTTACAGTTATAGACAGTAGCCAATAGGCTGAACCCTTACAGTTATAGACAGTAGCCAATAGGCTGAACCCTTACAGTTTTAGACAGTAGCCAATAGGCTGAACCCTTACAGTTTTAGACAGTAGCCAATAGGCTGTATCCTTAGTTATAGACAGTAGCCAATAGGCTGAACCCTTACAGTTATAGACAGTAGCCAATAGGCTGAACCCTTACAGTTATAGACAGTAGCCAATAGGCTTAACCCTTACAGTTATAGACAGTAGCCAATAGGCTGAACCCTTACAGTTATAGACAGTAGCCAATAGGCTGAACCCTTACAGTTTTAGACAGTAGCCAATAGGCTGAACCCTTACAGTTTTAGACAGTAGCCAATAGGCTGTATCCTTAGTTATAGACAGTAGCCAATAGGCTGAACCCTTACAGTTATAGACAGTAGCCAATAGGCTGAACCCTTACAGTTATAGACAGTAGCCAATAGGCGGAACCCTTACAGTTATAGACAGTAGCCAATAGGCTAAACCCTGACCGTTTTAGACATTAGCCAATAGGCTGAACCCTTACAGTTTTAGACAGTAGCCAATAGGCTGAACCCTTACAGTTATAGACAGTAGCCAATAGGCTGAAATCTTACAGTTTTAGACAGTAGCCAATAGGCTGAACCCTTACAGTTATAGACAGTAGCCAATAGGCTGAACCCTGACAGTAGCCAATAGGCTGAACTCTTACAGTTATAGACAGTAGCCAATAGGTTGAACCCTTACAGTTATAGACAGTAGCCAATAGGCTGAACCCTTAGTTATAGACAGTAGCCAATAGGCTGTATCCTTACAGTTATAGAAAGTAGCCAATAGGCTGAACCCTAACAGTTATAGACAGTAGCCAATAGGCTGAACCCTTACAGTTATAGACAGTAGCCAATAGGCTGAACCCTTACAGTTATAGACAGTAGCCAATAGGCTGAACCCTTACAGTTTTAGACAGTAGCCAATAGGCTGAACCCTTACAGTTTTAGACAGTAGCCAATAGGCTGTATCCTTAGTTATAGACAGTAGCCAATAGGCTGAAATCTTACAGTTATAGACAGTAGCCAATAGGCTGAACCCTTACAGTTATAGACAGTAGCCAATAGGCTGAACCCTTACAGTTATAGACAGTAGCCAATAGGCTGAACCCTTACAGTTATAGACAGTAGCCAATAGGCTGAACCCTTACAGTTTTAGACAGTAGCCAATAGGCTGAACCCTTACAGTTTTAGACAGTAGCCAATATGCTGTATCCTTAGTTATAGACAGTAGCCAATAGGCTGAACCCTTACAGTTATAGACAGTAGCCAATAGGCTGAACCCTTACAGTTATAGACAGTAGCCAATAGGCTGAACCCTTACAGTTATAGACAGTAGCCAATAGGCTAAACCCTGACCGTTTTAGACAGTAGCCAATAGGCTGAACCCTTACAGTTTTAGACAGTAGCCAATAGGCTGAACCCTTACAGTTATAGACAGTAGCCAATAGGCTTAAATCTTACAGTTTTAGACAGTAGCCAATAGGCTGAACCCTTACAGTTATAGACAGTAGCCAATAGGCTGAACCCTTACAGTTATAGACAGTAGCCAATAGGCTGAATCCTTACAGTTATAGACAGTAGCCAATAGCTTGAACCCTTACAGTTATAGACAGTAGCCAATAGCTTGAACCCTTACAGTTATAGACAGTAGCCAATAGGCTGAACCCTTAGTTATAGACAGTAGCCAATACGCTGTATCCTTACAGTTATAGACAGTAGCCAATAGGCTGAACCCTAACAGTGTTAGACAGTAGCCAATAGGCTGAACCCTTACAGTTATAGACAGTAGCCAATAGGCTGAACCCTTACAGTTATAGACAGTAGCCAATAGGCTGAACCCTTACAGTTATAGACAGTAGCCAATAGGCTGAACCCTTACAGTTATAGACAGTAGCCAATAGGCTGAACCCTTACAGTTATAGACAGTAGCCAATAGGCTGAACCCTTACAGTTATAGACAGTAGCCAATAGGCTGAACCCTTACAGTTTTAGACAGTAGCCAATAGGCTGAACCCTTACAGTTTTAGACAGTAGCCAATATGCTGTATCCTTAGTTATAGACAGTAGCCAATAGGCTGAACCCTTACAGTTATAGACAGTAGCCAATAGCCTGAACCCTTACAGTTATAGACAGTAGCCAATAGGCTGAACCCTTACAGTTATAGACAGTAGCCAATAGGCTGAAATCTTACAGTTTTAGACAGTAGCCAATAGGCTGAACCCTTACAGTTATAGACAGTAGCCAATAGGCTGAACCCTTACAGTTATAGACAGTAGCCAATAGGTTGAACCCTTACAGTTATAGACAGTAGCCAATAGGCTAAACCCTGACAGTTTTAGACAGTAGCCAATATGCTGAACCCTTACAGTTTTAGACAGTAGCCAATAGGCTGAACCCTTACAGTTATAGACAGTAGCCAATAGGCTGAAATCTTACAGTTTTAGACAGTAGCCAATAGGCTGAACCCTTACAGTTATAGACAGTAGCCAATAGGCTGAACCCTGACAGTAGCCAATAGGCTGAACTCTTACAGTTATAGACAGTAGCCAATAGGTTGAACCCTTACAGTTATAGACAGTAGCCAATAGGCTGAACCCTTAGTTATAGACAGTAGCCAATAGGCTGAACCCTTACAGTTATAGACAGTAGCCAATAGGCTGAACCCTTACAGTTATAGACAGTAGCCAATAGGCTGAACCCTTACAGTTATAGACAGTAGCCAATAGGCTAAACCCTGACCGTTTTAGACAGTAGCCAATAGGCTGAACCCTTACAGTTTTAGACAGTAGCCAATAGGCTGAACCCTTACAGTTATAGACAGTAGCCAATAGGCTTAAATCTTACAGTTTTAGACAGTAGCCAATAGGCTGAACCCTTACAGTTATAGACAGTAGCCAATAGGCTGAACCCTTACAGTTATAGACAGTAGCCAATAGGCTGAATCCTTACAGTTATAGACAGTAGCCAATAGCTTGAACCCTTACAGTTATAGACAGTAGCCAATAGCTTGAACCCTTACAGTTATAGACAGTAGCCAATAGGCTGAACCCTTAGTTATAGACAGTAGCCAATACGCTGTATCCTTACAGTTATAGACAGTTGCCAATAGGCTGAACCCTAACAGTGTTAGACAGTAGCCAATAGGCTGAACCCTTACAGTTATAGACAGTAGCCAATAGGCTGAACCCTTACAGTTATAGACAGTAGCCAATAGGCTGAACCCTTACAGTTTTAGACAGTAGCCAATAGGCTGAACCCTTACAGTTTTAGACAGTAGCCAATATGCTGTATCCTTAGTTATAGACAGTAGCCAATAGGCTGAACCCTTACAGTTATAGACAGTAGCCAATAGCCTGAACCCTTACAGTTATAGACAGTAGCCAATAGGCTGAACCCTTACAGTTATAGACAGTAGCCAATAGGCTGAACCCTTACAGTTATAGACAGTAGCCAATAGGTTGAACCCTTACAGTTATAGACAGTAGCCAATAGGCTAAACCCTGACAGTTTTAGACAGTAGCCAATATGCTGAACCCTTACAGTTTTAGACAGTAGCCAATAGGCTGAACCCTTACAGTTATAGACAGTAGCCAATAGGCTGAAATCTTACAGTTTTAGACAGTAGCCAATAGGCTGAACCCTTACAATTATAGACAGTAGCCAGTAGGCTGAACCCTTACAGTTATAGACAGTAGCCAATAGGTTGAACCCTTACAGTTATAGACAGTAGCCAATAGGCTAAACCCTGACAGTTTTAGACAGTAGCCAATATGCTGAACCCTTACAGTTTTAGACAGTAGCCAATAGGCTGAACCCTTACAGTTATAGACAGTAGCCAATAGGCTGAAATCTTACAGTTTTAGACAGTAGCCAATAGGCTGAACCCTTACAGTTATAGACAGTAGCCAATAGGCTGAACCCTGACAGTAGCCAATAGGCTGAACTCTTACAGTTATAGACAGTAGCCAATAGGTTGAACCCTTACAGTTATAGACAGTAGCCAATAGGCTGAACCCTTAGTTATAGACAGTAGCCAATAGGCTGTATCCTTACAGTTATAGAAAGTAGCCAATAGGCTGAACCCTAACAGTTATAGACAGTAGCCAATAGGCTGAACCCTTACAGTTATAGACAGTAGCCAATAGGCTGAACCCTTACAGTTATAGACAGTAGCCAATAGGCTGAACCCTTACAGTTTTAGACAGTAGCCAATAGGCTGAACCCTTACAGTTTTAGACAGTAGCCAATAGGCTGTATCCTTAGTTATAGACAGTAGCCAATAGGCTGAAATCTTACAGTTATAGACAGTAGCCAATAGGCTGAACCCTTACAGTTATAGACAGTAGCCAATAGGCTGAACCCTTACAGTTATAGACAGTAGCCAATAGGCTGAACCCTTACAGTTATAGACAGTAGCCAATAGGCTGAACCCTTACAGTTTTAGACAGTAGCCAATAGGCTGAACCCTTACAGTTTTAGACAGTAGCCAATAGGCTGTATCCTTAGTTATAGACAGTAGCCAATAGGCTGAAATCTTACAGTTATAGACAGTAGCCAATAGGCTGAACCCTTACAGTTATAGACAGTAGCCAATAGGCTGAACCCTTACAGTTATAGACAGTAGCCAATAGGCTGAACCCTTACAGTTATAGACAGTAGCCAATAGGCTGAACCCTTACAGTTTTAGACAGTAGCCAATAGGCTGAACCCTTACAGTTTTAGACAGTAGCCAATATGCTGTATCCTTAGTTATAGACAGTAGCCAATAGGCTGAACCCTTACAGTTATAGACAGTAGCCAATAGGCTGAACCCTTACAGTTATAGACAGTAGCCAATAGGCTGAACCCTTACAGTTATAGACAGTAGCCAATAGGCTAAACCCTGACCGTTTTAGACAGTAGCCAATAGGCTGAACCCTTACAGTTTTAGACAGTAGCCAATAGGCTGAACCCTTACAGTTATAGACAGTAGCCAATAGGCTTAAATCTTACAGTTTTAGACAGTAGCCAATAGGCTGAACCCTTACAGTTATAGACAGTAGCCAATAGGCTGAACCCTTACAGTTATAGACAGTAGCCAATAGGCTGAATCCTTACAGTTATAGACAGTAGCCAATAGCTTGAACCCTTACAGTTATAGACAGTAGCCAATAGCTTGAACCCTTACAGTTATAGACAGTAGCCAATAGGCTGAACCCTTAGTTATAGACAGTAGCCAATACGCTGTATCCTTACAGTTATAGACAGTAGCCAATAGGCTGAACCCTAACAGTGTTAGACAGTAGCCAATAGGCTGAACCCTTACAGTTATAGACAGTAGCCAATAGGCTGAACCCTTACAGTTATAGACAGTAGCCAATAGGCTGAACCCTTACAGTTATAGACAGTAGCCAATAGGCTGAACCCTTACAGTTATAGACAGTAGCCAATAGGCTGAACCCTTACAGTTATAGACAGTAGCCAATAGGCTGAACCCTTACAGTTATAGACAGTAGCCAATAGGCTGAACCCTTACAGTTTTAGACAGTAGCCAATAGGCTGAACCCTTACAGTTTTAGACAGTAGCCAATATGCTGTATCCTTAGTTATAGACAGTAGCCAATAGGCTGAACCCTTACAGTTATAGACAGTAGCCAATAGCCTGAACCCTTACAGTTATAGACAGTAGCCAATAGGCTGAACCCTTACAGTTATAGACAGTAGCCAATAGGCTGAAATCTTACAGTTTTAGACAGTAGCCAATAGGCTGAACCCTTACAGTTATAGACAGTAGCCAATAGGCTGAACCCTTACAGTTATAGACAGTAGCCAATAGGTTGAACCCTTACAGTTATAGACAGTAGCCAATAGGCTAAACCCTGACAGTTTTAGACAGTAGCCAATATGCTGAACCCTTACAGTTTTAGACAGTAGCCAATAGGCTGAACCCTTACAGTTATAGACAGTAGCCAATAGGCTGAAATCTTACAGTTTTAGACAGTAGCCAATAGGCTGAACCCTTACAGTTATAGACAGTAGCCAATAGGCTGAACCCTGACAGTAGCCAATAGGCTGAACTCTTACAGTTATAGACAGTAGCCAATAGGTTGAACCCTTACAGTTATAGACAGTAGCCAATAGGCTGAACCCTTAGTTATAGACAGTAGCCAATAGGCTGAACCCTTACAGTTATAGACAGTAGCCAATAGGCTGAACCCTTACAGTTATAGACAGTAGCCAATAGGCTGAACCCTTACAGTTATAGACAGTAGCCAATAGGCTAAACCCTGACCGTTTTAGACAGTAGCCAATAGGCTGAACCCTTACAGTTTTAGACAGTAGCCAATAGGCTGAACCCTTACAGTTATAGACAGTAGCCAATAGGCTTAAATCTTACAGTTTTAGACAGTAGCCAATAGGCTGAACCCTTACAGTTATAGACAGTAGCCAATAGGCTGAACCCTTACAGTTATAGACAGTAGCCAATAGGCTGAATCCTTACAGTTATAGACAGTAGCCAATAGCTTGAACCCTTACAGTTATAGACAGTAGCCAATAGCTTGAACCCTTACAGTTATAGACAGTAGCCAATAGGCTGAACCCTTAGTTATAGACAGTAGCCAATACGCTGTATCCTTACAGTTATAGACAGTAGCCAATAGGCTGAACCCTAACAGTGTTAGACAGTAGCCAATAGGCTGAACCCTTACAGTTATAGACAGTAGCCAATAGGCTGAACCCTTACAGTTATAGACAGTAGCCAATAGGCTGAACCCTTACAGTTATAGACAGTAGCCAATAGGCTGAACCCTTACAGTTATAGACAGTAGCCAATAGGCTGAACCCTTACAGTTATAGACAGTAGCCAATAGGCTGAACCCTTACAGTTATAGACAGTAGCCAATAGGCTGAACCCTTACAGTTTTAGACAGTAGCCAATAGGCTGAACCCTTACAGTTTTAGACAGTAGCCAATATGCTGTATCCTTAGTTATAGACAGTAGCCAATAGGCTGAACCCTTACAGTTATAGACAGTAGCCAATAGCCTGAACCCTTACAGTTATAGACAGTAGCCAATAGGCTGAACCCTTACAGTTATAGACAGTAGCCAATAGGCTGAACCCTTACAGTTATAGACAGTAGCCAATAGGTTGAACCCTTACAGTTATAGACAGTAGCCAATAGGCTAAACCCTGACAGTTTTAGACAGTAGCCAATATGCTGAACCCTTACAGTTTTAGACAGTAGCCAATAGGCTGAACCCTTACAGTTATAGACAGTAGCCAATAGGCTGAAATCTTACAGTTTTAGACAGTAGCCAATAGGCTGAACCCTTACAATTATAGACAGTAGCCAGTAGGCTGAACCCTTACAGTTATAGACAGTAGCCAATAGGTTGAACCCTTACAGTTATAGACAGTAGCCAATAGGCTAAACCCTGACAGTTTTAGACAGTAGCCAATATGCTGAACCCTTACAGTTTTAGACAGTAGCCAATAGGCTGAACCCTTACAGTTATAGACAGTAGCCAATAGGCTGAAATCTTACAGTTTTAGACAGTAGCCAATAGGCTGAACCCTTACAGTTATAGACAGTAGCCAATAGGCTGAACCCTGACAGTAGCCAATAGGCTGAACTCTTACAGTTATAGACAGTAGCCAATAGGTTGAACCCTTACAGTTATAGACAGTAGCCAATAGGCTGAACCCTTAGTTATAGACAGTAGCCAATAGGCTGTATCCTTACAGTTATAGAAAGTAGCCAATAGGCTGAACCCTAACAGTTATAGACAGTAGCCAATAGGCTGAACCCTTACAGTTATAGACAGTAGCCAATAGGCTGAACCCTTACAGTTATAGACAGTAGCCAATAGGCTGAACCCTTACAGTTTTAGACAGTAGCCAATAGGCTGAACCCTTACAGTTTTAGACAGTAGCCAATAGGCTGTATCCTTAGTTATAGACAGTAGCCAATAGGCTGAAATCTTACAGTTATAGACAGTAGCCAATAGGCTGAACCCTTACAGTTATAGACAGTAGCCAATAGGCTGAACCCTTACAGTTATAGACAGTAGCCAATAGGCTGAACCCTTACAGTTATAGACAGTAGCCAATAGGCTGAACCCTTACAGTTTTAGACAGTAGCCAATAGGCTGAACCCTTACAGTTTTAGACAGTAGCCAATAGGCTGTATCCTTAGTTATAGACAGTAGCCAATAGGCTGAACCCTTACAGTTATAGACAGTAGCCAATAGGCTGAACCCTTACAGTTATAGACAGTAGCCAATAGGCTGAACCCTTACAGTTATAGACAGTAGCCAATAGGCTAAACCCTGACCGTTTTAGACAGTAGCCAATAGGCTGAACCCTTACAGTTTTAGACAGTAGCCAATAGGCTGAACCCTTACAGTTATAGACAGTAGCCAATAGGCTTAAATCTTACAGTTTTAGACAGTAGCCAATAGGCTGAACCCTTACAGTTATAGACAGTAGCCAATAGGCTGAACCCTTACAGTTATAGACAGTAGCCAATAGGCTGAATCCTTACAGTTATAGACAGTAGCCAATAGCTTGAACCCTTACAGTTATAGACAGTAGCCAATAGCTTGAACCCTTACAGTTATAGACAGTAGCCAATAGGCTGAACCCTTAGTTATAGACAGTAGCCAATACGCTGTATCCTTACAGTTATAGACAGTAGCCAATAGGCTGAACCCTAACAGTGTTAGACAGTAGCCAATAGGCTGAACCCTTACAGTTATAGACAGTAGCCAGTAGGCTGAACCCTTACAGTTATAGACAGTAGCCAATAGGCTGAACCCTTACAGTTATAGACAGTAGCCAATAGGCTGAACCCTTACAGTTATAGACAGTAGCCAATAGGCTGAACCCTTACAGTTATAGACAGTAGCCAATAGGCTGAACCCTTACAGTTATAGACAGTAGCCAATAGGCTGAACCCTTACAGTTTTAGACAGTAGCCAATAGGCTGAACCCTTACAGTTTTAGACAGTAGCCAATATGCTGTATCCTTAGTTATAGACAGTAGCCAATAGGCTGAACCCTTACAGTTATAGACAGTAGCCAATAGCCTGAACCCTTACAGTTATAGACAGTAGCCAATAGGCTGAACCCTTACAGTTATAGACAGTAGCCAATAGGCTGAACCCTTACAGTTATAGACAGTAGCCAATAGGTTGAACCCTTACAGTTATAGACAGTAGCCAATAGGCTAAACCCTGACAGTTTTAGACAGTAGCCAATATGCTGAACCCTTACAGTTTTAGACAGTAGCCAATAGGCTGAACCCTTACAGTTATAGACAGTAGCCAATAGGCTGAAATCTTACAGTTTTAGACAGTAGCCAATAGGCTGAACCCTTACAGTTATAGACAGTAGCCAATAGGCTGAACCCTTACAGTTATAGACAGTAGCCAATAGGTTGAACCCTTACAGTTATAGACAGTAGCCAATAGGCTAAACCCTGACAGTTTTAGACAGTAGCCAATATGCTGAACCCTTACAGTTTTAGACAGTAGCCAATAGGCTGAACCCTTACAGTTATAGACAGTAGCCAATAGGCTGAAATCTTACAGTTTTAGACAGTAGCCAATAGGCTGAACCCTTACAGTTATAGACAGTAGCCAATAGGCTGAACCCTGACAGTAGCCAATAGGCTGAACTCTTACAGTTATAGACAGTAGCCAATAGGTTGAACCCTTACAGTTATAGACAGTAGCCAATAGGCTGAACCCTTAGTTATAGACAGTAGCCAATAGGCTGTATCCTTACAGTTATAGAAAGTAGCCAATAGGCTGAACCCTAACAGTTTTAGACAGTAGCCAATAGGCTGAACCCTTACAGTTTTAGACAGTAGCCAATAGGCTGTGTCCTTAGTTATAGACAGTAGCCAATAGGCTGAACCCTTACAGTTATAGACAGTAGCCAATAGGCTGAACCCTTACAGTTATAGACAGTAGCCAATAGGCTGAACCCTTACAGTTATAGACAGTAGCCAATAGGTTGAACCCTTACAGTTATAGACAGTAGCCAATAGGCTAAACCCTGACCGTTTTAGACAGTAGCCAATAGGCTGAACCCTTACAGTTTTAGACAGTAGCCAATAGGCTGAACCCTTACAGTTATAGACAGTAGCCAATAGGCTGAATCCTTACAGTTATAGACAGTAGCCAATAGCTTGAACCCTTACAGTTATAGACAGTAGCCAATAGCTTGAACCCTTACAGTTATAGACAGTAGCCAATAGGCTGAACCCTTAGTTATAGACAGTAGCCAATACGCTGTATCCTTACAGTTATAGACAGTAGCCAATAGGCTGAACCCTAACAGTGTTAGACAGTAGCCAATAGGCTGAACCCTTACAGTTATAGACAGTAGCCAATAGGCTGAACCCTTACAGTTATAGACAGTAGCCAATAGGCTGAACCCTTACAGTTATAGACAGTAGCCAATAGGCTGAACCCTTACAGTTATAGACAGTAGCCAATAGGCTGAACCCTTACAGTTGTAGACAGTAGCCAATAGGCTGAACCCTTACAGTTATAGACAGTAGCCAATAGGCTGAACCCTTACAGTTATAGACAGTAGCCAATAGGCTGAACCCTTACAGTTTTAGACAGTAGCCAATAGGCTGAACCCTTACAGTTTTAGACAGTAGCCAATAGGCTGAACCCTTACAGTTTTAGACAGTAGCCAATATGCTGTATCCTTAGTTATAGACAGTAGCCAATAGGCTGAACCCTTACAGTTATAGACAGTAGCCAATAGCCTGAACCCTTACAGTTATAGACAGTAGCCAATAGGCTGAACCCTTACAGTTATAGACAGTAGCCAATAGGCTGAACCCTTACAGTTATAGACAGTAGCCAATAGGCTGAACCCTTACAGTTATAGACAGTAGCCAATAGGCTGAACCCTTACAGTTATAGACAGTAGCCAGTAGATTGAACCCTTACAGTTATAGACAGTAGCCAATAGCTTGAACCCTTACAGTTATAGACAGTAGCCAATAGGCTGAACCCTTAGTTATAGACAGTAGCCAATACGCTGTATCCTTACAGTTATAGACAGTAGCCAATAGGCTGAACCCTAACAGTGTTAGACAGTAGCCAATAGGCTGAACCCTTACAGTTATAGACAGTAGCCAATAGGCTGAACCCTTACAGTTATAGACAGTAGCCAATAGGCTGAACCCTTACAGTTATAGACAGTAGCCAATAGGCTGAACCCTGACAGTAGCCAATAGGCTGAACTCTTACAGTTATAGACAGTAGCCAATAGGCTGAACCCTTACAGTTCTAGACAGTAGCCAATAGGCTGTATCCTTACAGTTATAGAAAGTAGCCAATAGGCTGAACCCTAACAGTTATAGACAGTAGCCAATAGGCTGAACCCTTACAGTTATAGACAGTAGCCAATAGGCTGAACCCTTACAGTTATAGACAGTAGCCAATAGGCTGAACCCTTACAGTTTTAGACAGTAGCCAATAGGCTGAACCCTTACAGTTTTAGACAGTAGCCAATAGGCTGTATCCTTAGTTATAGACAGTAGCCAATAGGCTGAACCCTTACAGTTATAGACAGTAGCCAATAGGCTGAACCCTTACAGTTATAGACAGTAGCCAATAGGCTTAACCCTTACAGTTATAGACAGTAGCCAATAGGCTGAAGCCTTACAGTTATAGACAGTAGCCAATAGGCTGAACCCTTACAGTTTTAGACAGTAGCCAATAGGCTGAACCCTTACAGTTTTAGACAGTAGCCAATAGGCTGTATCCTTAGTTATAGACAGTAGCCAATAGGCTGAACCCTTACAGTTATAGACAGTAGCCAATAGGCTGAACCCTTACAGTTATAGACAGTAGCCAATAGGCGGAACCCTTACAGTTATAGACAGTAGCCAATAGGCTAAACCCTGACCGTTTTAGACATTAGCCAATAGGCTGAACCCTTACAGTTTTAGACAGTAGCCAATAGGCTGAACCCTTACAGTTATAGACAGTAGCCAATAGGCTGAAATCTTACAGTTTTAGACAGTAGCCAATAGGCTGAACCCTTACAGTTATAGACAGTAGCCAATAGGCTGAACCCTGACAGTAGCCAATAGGCTGAACTCTTACAGTTATAGACAGTAGCCAATAGGTTGAACCCTTACAGTTATAGACAGTAGCCAATAGGCTGAACCCTTAGTTATAGACAGTAGCCAATAGGCTGTATCCTTACAGTTATAGAAAGTAGCCAATAGGCTGAACCCTAACAGTTATAGACAGTAGCCAATAGGCTGAACCCTTACAGTTATAGACAGTAGCCAATAGGCTGAACCCTTACAGTTATAGACAGTAGCCAATAGGCTGAACCCTTACAGTTTTAGACAGTAGCCAATAGGCTGAACCCTTACAGTTTTAGACAGTAGCCAATAGGCTGTATCCTTAGTTATAGACAGTAGCCAATAGGCTGAAATCTTACAGTTATAGACAGTAGCCAATAGGCTGAACCCTTACAGTTATAGACAGTAGCCAATAGGCTGAACCCTTACAGTTATAGACAGTAGCCAATAGGCTGAACCCTTACAGTTATAGACAGTAGCCAATAGGCTGAACCCTTACAGTTTTAGACAGTAGCCAATAGGCTGAACCCTTACAGTTTTAGACAGTAGCCAATATGCTGTATCCTTAGTTATAGACAGTAGCCAATAGGCTGAACCCTTACAGTTATAGACAGTAGCCAATAGGCTGAACCCTTACAGTTATAGACAGTAGCCAATGGGCTGAACCCTTACAGTTATAGACAGTAGCCAATAGGCTAAACCCTGACCGTTTTAGACAGTAGCCAATAGGCTGAACCCTTACAGTTTTAGACAGTAGCCAATAGGCTGAACCCTTACAGTTATAGACAGTAGCCAATTGGCTTAAATCTTACAGTTTTAGACAGTAGCCAATAGGCTGAACCCTTACAGTTATAGACAGTAGCCAATAGGCTGAACCCTTACAGTTATAGACAGTAGCCAATAGGCTGAATCCTTACAGTTATAGACAGTAGCCAATAGCTTGAACCCTTACAGTTATAGACAGTAGCCAATAGCTTGAACCCTTACAGTTATAGACAGTAGCCAATAGGCTGAACCCTTAGTTATAGACAGTAGCCAATACGCTGTATCCTTACAGTTATAGACAGTAGCCAATAGGCTGAACCCTAACAGTGTTAGACAGTAGCCAATAGGCTGAACCCTTACAGTTATAGACAGTAGCCAATAGGCTGAACCCTTACAGTTATAGACAGTAGCCAATAGGCTGAACCCTTACAGTTATAGACAGTAGCCAATAGGCTGAACCCTTACAGTTATAGACAGTAGCCAATAGGCTGAACCCTTACAGTTATAGACAGTAGCCAATAGGCTGAACCCTTACAGTTATAGACAGTAGCCAATAGGCTGAACCCTTACAGTTTTAGACAGTAGCCAATAGGCTGAACCCTTACAGTTTTAGACAGTAGCCAATATGATGTATCCTTAGTTATAGACAGTAGCCAATAGGCTGAACCCTTACAGTTATAGACAGTAGCCAATAGGCTGAACCCTTACAGTTATAGACAGTAGCCAATAGGCTGAACCCTTACAGTTATAGACAGTAGCCAATAGGCTGAACCCTTACAGTTATAGACAGTAGCCAATAGGTTGAACCCTTACAGTTATAGACAGTAGCCAATAGGCTAAACCCTGACAGTTTTAGACAGTAGCCAATAGGCTGAACCCTTACAGTTATAGACAGTAGCCAATAGGCTGAAATCTTACAGTTTTAGACAGTAGCCAATAGGCTGAACCCTTACAGTTATAGACAGTAGCCAATAGGCTGAACCCTTACAGTTATAGACAGTAGCCAATAGGTTGAACCCTTACAGTTATAGACAGTAGCCAATAGGCTAAACCCTGACAGTTTTAGACAGTAGCCAATATGCTGAACCCTTACAGTTTTAGACAGTAGCCAATAGGCTGAACCCTTACAGTTATAGACAGTAGCCAATAGGCTGAAATCTTACAGTTTTAGACAGTAGCCAATAGGCTGAACCCTTACAGTTATAGACAGTAGCCAATAGGCTGAACCCTGACAGTAGCCAATAGGCTGAACTCTTACAGTTATAGACAGTAGCCAATAGGTTGAACCCTTACAGTTATAGACAGTAGCCAATAGGCTGAACCCTTAGTTATAGACAGTAGCCAATAGGCTGTATCCTTACAGTTATAGAAAGTAGCCAATAGGCTGAACCCTAACAGTTTTAGACAGTAGCCAATAGGCTGAACCCTTACAGTTTTAGACAGTAGCCAATAGGCTGTGTCCTTAGTTATAGACAGTAGCCAATAGGCTGAACCCTTACAGTTATAGACAGTAGCCAATAGGCTGAACCCTTACAGTTATAGACAGTAGCCAATAGGCTGAACCCTTACAGTTATAGACAGTAGCCAATAGGTTGAACCCTTACAGTTATAGACAGTAGCCAATAGGCTAAACCCTGACCGTTTTAGACAGTAGCCAATAGGCTGAACCCTTACAGTTTTAGACAGTAGCCAATAGGCTGAACCCTTACAGTTATAGACAGTAGCCAATAGGCTGAATCCTTACAGTTATAGACAGTAGCCAATAGCTTGAACCCTTACAGTTATAGACAGTAGCCAATAGGCTGAACCCTTAGTTATAGACAGTAGCCAATACGCTGTATCCTTACAGTTATAGACAGTAGCCAATAGGCTGAACCCTAACAGTGTTAGACAGTAGCCAATAGGCTGAACCCTTACAGTTATAGACAGTAGCCAATAGGCTGAACCCTTACAGTTATAGACAGTAGCCAATAGGCTGAACCCTTACAGTTATAGACAGTAGCCAATAGGCTGAACCCTTACAGTTATAGACAGTAGCCAATAGGCTGAACCCTTACAGTTGTAGACAGTAGCCAATAGGCTGAACCCTTACAGTTATAGACAGTAGCCAATAGGCTGAACCCTTACAGTTATAGACAGTAGCCAATAGGCTGAACCCTTACAGTTTTAGACAGTAGCCAATAGGCTGAACCCTTACAGTTTTAGACAGTAGCCAATAGGCTGAACCCTTACAGTTTTAGACAGTAGCCAATATGCTGTATCCTTAGTTATAGACAGTAGCCAATAGGCTGAACCCTTACAGTTATAGACAGTAGCCAATAGCCTGAACCCTTACAGTTATAGACAGTAGCCAATAGGCTGAACCCTTACAGTTATAGACAGTAGCCAATAGGCTGAACCCTTACAGTTATAGACAGTAGCCAATAGGCTGAACCCTTACAGTTATAGACAGTAGCCAATAGGCTGAACCCTTACAGTTATAGACAGTAGCCAGTAGATTGAACCCTTACAGTTATAGACAGTAGCCAATAGCTTGAACCCTTACAGTTATAGACAGTAGCCAATAGGCTGAACCCTTAGTTATAGACAGTAGCCAATACGCTGTATCCTTACAGTTATAGACAGTAGCCAATAGGCTGAACCCTAACAGTGTTAGACAGTAGCCAATAGGCTGAACCCTTACAGTTATAGACAGTAGCCAATAGGCTGAACCCTTACAGTTATAGACAGTAGCCAATAGGCTGAACCCTTACAGTTATAGACAGTAGCCAATAGGCTGAACCCTGACAGTAGCCAATAGGCTGAACTCTTACAGTTATAGACAGTAGCCAATAGGCTGAACCCTTACAGTTATAGACAGTAGCCAATAGGCTGTATCCTTACAGTTATAGAAAGTAGCCAATAGGCTGAACCCTAACAGTTATAGACAGTAGCCAATAGGCTGAACCCTTACAGTTATAGACAGTAGCCAATAGGCTGAACCCTTACAGTTATAGACAGTAGCCAATAGGCTGAACCCTTACAGTTATAGACAGTAGCCAATAGGCTGAATCCTTACAGTTATAGACAGTAGCCAATAGGCTGTATCCTTACAGTTATAGAAAGTAGCCAATAGGCTGAACCCTAACAGTTATAGACAGTAGCCAATAGGCTGAACCCTTACAGTTATAGACAGTAGCCAATAGGCTGAACCCTTACAGTTATAGACAGTAGCCAATAGGTTGAACCCTTACAGTTATAGACAGTAGCCAATAGGCTAAACCCTGACCGTTTTAGACAGTAGCCAATAGGCTGAACCCTTACAGTTTTAGACAGTAGCCAATAGGCTGAACCCTTACAGTTATAGACAGTAGCCAATAGGCTGAATCCTTACAGTTATAGACAGTAGCCAATAGCTTGAACCCTTACAGTTATAGACAGTAGCCAATAGCTTGAACCCTTACAGTTATAGACAGTAGCCAATAGGCTGAACCCTTAGTTATAGACAGTAGCCAATACGCTGTATCCTTACAGTTATAGACAGTAGCCAATAGGCTGAACCCTAACAGTGTTAGACAGTAGCCAATAGGCTGAACCCTAACAGTGTTAGACAGTAGCCAATAGGCTGAACCCTTACAGTTATAGACAGTAGCCAATAGGCTGAACCCTTACAGTTATAGACAGTAGCCAATAGGCTGAACCCTTACAGTTATAGACAGTAGCCAATAGGCTGAACCCTTACAGTTATAGACAGTAGCCAATAGGCTGAACCCTTACAGTTGTAGACAGTAGCCAATAGGCTGAACCCTTACAGTTATAGACAGTAGCCAATAGGCTGAACCCTTACAGTTATAGACAGTAGCCAATAGGCTGAACCCTTACAGTTTTAGACAGTAGCCAATAGGCTGAACCCTTACAGTTTTAGACAGTAGCCAATAGGCTGAACCCTTACAGTTTTAGACAGTAGCCAATATGCTGTATCCTTAGTTATAGACAGTAGCCAATAGGCTGAACCCTTACAGTTATAGACAGTAGCCAATAGCCTGAACCCTTACAGTTATAGACAGTAGCCAATAGGCTGAACCCTTACAGTTATAGACAGTAGCCAATAGGCTGAACCCTTACAGTTATAGACAGTAGCCAATAGGCTGAACCCTTACAGTTATAGACAGTAGCCAATAGGCTGAACCCTTACAGTTATAGACAGTAGCCAGTAGATTGAACCCTTACAGTTATAGACAGTAGCCAATAGCTTGAACCCTTACAGTTATAGACAGTAGCCAATAGGCTGAACCCTTAGTTATAGACAGTAGCCAATACGCTGTATCCTTACAGTTATAGACAGTAGCCAATAGGCTGAACCCTAACAGTGTTAGACAGTAGCCAATAGGCTGAACCCTTACAGTTATAGACAGTAGCCAATAGGCTGAACCCTTACAGTTATAGACAGTAGCCAATAGGCTGAACCCTTACAGTTATAGACAGTAGCCAATAGGCTGAACCCTGACAGTAGCCAATAGGCTGAACTCTTACAGTTATAGACAGTAGCCAATAGGCTGAACCCTTACAGTTATAGACAGTAGCCAATAGGCTGTATCCTTACAGTTATAGAAAGTAGCCAATAGGCTGAACCCTAACAGTTATAGACAGTAGCCAATAGGCTGAACCCTTACAGTTATAGACAGTAGCCAATAGGCTGAACCCTTACAGTTATAGACAGTAGCCAATAGGCTGAACCCTTACAGTTTTAGACAGTAGCCAATAGGCTGAACCCTTACAGTTTTAGACAGTAGCCAATAGGCTGTATCCTTAGTTATAGACAGTAGCCAATAGGCTGAACCCTTACAGTTATAGACAGTAGCCAATAGGCTGAACCCTTACAGTTATAGACAGTAGCCAATAGGCTTAACCCTTACAGTTATAGACAGTAGCCAATAGGCTGAAGCCTTACAGTTATAGACAGTAGCCAATAGGCTGAACCCTTACAGTTTTAGACAGTAGCCAATAGGCTGAACCCTTACAGTTTTAGACAGTAGCCAATAGGCTGTATCCTTAGTTATAGACAGTAGCCAATAGGCTGAACCCTTACAGTTATAGACAGTAGCCAATAGGCTGAACCCTTACAGTTATAGACAGTAGCCAATAGGCGGAACCCTTACAGTTATAGACAGTAGCCAATAGGCTAAACCCTGACCGTTTTAGACATTAGCCAATAGGCTGAACCCTTACAGTTTTAGACAGTAGCCAATAGGCTGAACCCTTACAGTTATAGACAGTAGCCAATAGGCTGAAATCTTACAGTTTTAGACAGTAGCCAATAGGCTGAACCCTTACAGTTATAGACAGTAGCCAATAGGCTGAACCCTGACAGTAGCCAATAGGCTGAACTCTTACAGTTATAGACAGTAGCCAATAGGTTGAACCCTTACAGTTATAGACAGTAGCCAATAGGCTGAACCCTTAGTTATAGACAGTAGCCAATAGGCTGTATCCTTACAGTTATAGAAAGTAGCCAATAGGCTGAACCCTAACAGTTATAGACAGTAGCCAATAGGCTGAACCCTTACAGTTATAGACAGTAGCCAATAGGCTGAACCCTTACAGTTATAGACAGTAGCCAATAGGCTGAACCCTTACAGTTTTAGACAGTAGCCAATAGGCTGAACCCTTACAGTTTTAGACAGTAGCCAATAGGCTGTATCCTTAGTTATAGACAGTAGCCAATAGGCTGAAATCTTACAGTTATAGACAGTAGCCAATAGGCTGAACCCTTACAGTTATAGACAGTAGCCAATAGGCTGAACCCTTACAGTTATAGACAGTAGCCAATAGGCTGAACCCTTACAGTTATAGACAGTAGCCAATAGGCTGAACCCTTACAGTTTTAGACAGTAGCCAATAGGCTGAACCCTTACAGTTTTAGACAGTAGCCAATATGCTGTATCCTTAGTTATAGACAGTAGCCAATAGGCTGAACCCTTACAGTTATAGACAGTAGCCAATAGGCTGAACCCTTACAGTTATAGACAGTAGCCAATGGGCTGAACCCTTACAGTTATAGACAGTAGCCAATAGGCTAAACCCTGACCGTTTTAGACAGTAGCCAATAGGCTGAACCCTTACAGTTTTAGACAGTAGCCAATAGGCTGAACCCTTACAGTTATAGACAGTAGCCAATTGGCTTAAATCTTACAGTTTTAGACAGTAGCCAATAGGCTGAACCCTTACAGTTATAGACAGTAGCCAATAGGCTGAACCCTTACAGTTATAGACAGTAGCCAATAGGCTGAATCCTTACAGTTATAGACAGTAGCCAATAGCTTGAACCCTTACAGTTATAGACAGTAGCCAATAGCTTGAACCCTTACAGTTATAGACAGTAGCCAATAGGCTGAACCCTTAGTTATAGACAGTAGCCAATACGCTGTATCCTTACAGTTATAGACAGTAGCCAATAGGCTGAACCCTAACAGTGTTAGACAGTAGCCAATAGGCTGAACCCTTACAGTTATAGACAGTAGCCAATAGGCTGAACCCTTACAGTTATAGACAGTAGCCAATAGGCTGAACCCTTACAGTTATAGACAGTAGCCAATAGGCTGAACCCTTACAGTTATAGACAGTAGCCAATAGGCTGAACCCTTACAGTTATAGACAGTAGCCAATAGGCTGAACCCTTACAGTTATAGACAGTAGCCAATAGGCTGAACCCTTACAGTTTTAGACAGTAGCCAATAGGCTGAACCCTTACAGTTTTAGACAGTAGCCAATATGATGTATCCTTAGTTATAGACAGTAGCCAATAGGCTGAACCCTTACAGTTATAGACAGTAGCCAATAGGCTGAACCCTTACAGTTATAGACAGTAGCCAATAGGCTGAACCCTTACAGTTATAGACAGTAGCCAATAGGCTGAACCCTTACAGTTATAGACAGTAGCCAATAGGTTGAACCCTTACAGTTATAGACAGTAGCCAATAGGCTAAACCCTGACAGTTTTAGACAGTAGCCAATAGGCTGAACCCTTACAGTTATAGACAGTAGCCAATAGGCTGAAATCTTACAGTTTTAGACAGTAGCCAATAGGCTGAACCCTTACAGTTATAGACAGTAGCCAATAGGCTGAACCCTTACAGTTATAGACAGTAGCCAATAGGTTGAACCCTTACAGTTATAGACAGTAGCCAATAGGCTAAACCCTGACAGTTTTAGACAGTAGCCAATATGCTGAACCCTTACAGTTTTAGACAGTAGCCAATAGGCTGAACCCTTACAGTTATAGACAGTAGCCAATAGGCTGAAATCTTACAGTTTTAGACAGTAGCCAATAGGCTGAACCCTTACAGTTATAGACAGTAGCCAATAGGCTGAACCCTGACAGTAGCCAATAGGCTGAACTCTTACAGTTATAGACAGTAGCCAATAGGTTGAACCCTTACAGTTATAGACAGTAGCCAATAGGCTGAACCCTTAGTTATAGACAGTAGCCAATAGGCTGTATCCTTACAGTTATAGAAAGTAGCCAATAGGCTGAACCCTAACAGTTTTAGACAGTAGCCAATAGGCTGAACCCTTACAGTTTTAGACAGTAGCCAATAGGCTGTGTCCTTAGTTATAGACAGTAGCCAATAGGCTGAACCCTTACAGTTATAGACAGTAGCCAATAGGCTGAACCCTTACAGTTATAGACAGTAGCCAATAGGCTGAACCCTTACAGTTATAGACAGTAGCCAATAGGTTGAACCCTTACAGTTATAGACAGTAGCCAATAGGCTAAACCCTGACCGTTTTAGACAGTAGCCAATAGGCTGAACCCTTACAGTTTTAGACAGTAGCCAATAGGCTGAACCCTTACAGTTATAGACAGTAGCCAATAGGCTGAATCCTTACAGTTATAGACAGTAGCCAATAGCTTGAACCCTTACAGTTATAGACAGTAGCCAATAGCTTGAACCCTTACAGTTATAGACAGTAGCCAATAGGCTGAACCCTTAGTTATAGACAGTAGCCAATACGCTGTATCCTTACAGTTATAGACAGTAGCCAATAGGCTGAACCCTAACAGTGTTAGACAGTAGCCAATAGGCTGAACCCTTACAGTTATAGACAGTAGCCAATAGGCTGAACCCTTACAGTTATAGACAGTAGCCAATAGGCTGAACCCTTACAGTTATAGACAGTAGCCAATAGGCTGAACCCTTACAGTTATAGACAGTAGCCAATAGGCTGAACCCTTACAGTTGTAGACAGTAGCCAATAGGCTGAACCCTTACAGTTATAGACAGTAGCCAATAGGCTGAACCCTTACAGTTATAGACAGTAGCCAATAGGCTGAACCCTTACAGTTTTAGACAGTAGCCAATAGGCTGAACCCTTACAGTTTTAGACAGTAGCCAATAGGCTGAACCCTTACAGTTTTAGACAGTAGCCAATATGCTGTATCCTTAGTTATAGACAGTAGCCAATAGGCTGAACCCTTACAGTTATAGACAGTAGCCAATAGCCTGAACCCTTACAGTTATAGACAGTAGCCAATAGGCTGAACCCTTACAGTTATAGACAGTAGCCAATAGGCTGAACCCTTACAGTTATAGACAGTAGCCAATAGGCTGAACCCTTACAGTTATAGACAGTAGCCAATAGGCTGAACCCTTACAGTTATAGACAGTAGCCAGTAGATTGAACCCTTACAGTTATAGACAGTAGCCAATAGCTTGAACCCTTACAGTCATAGACAGTAGCCAATAGGCTGAACCCTTAGTTATAGACAGTAGCCAATACGCTGTATCCTTACAGTTATAGACAGTAGCCAATAGGCTGAACCCTAACAGTGTTAGACAGTAGCCAATAGGCTGAACCCTTACAGTTATAGACAGTAGCCAATAGGCTGAACCCTTACAGTTATAGACAGTAGCCAATAGGCTGAACCCTTACAGTTATAGACAGTAGCCAATAGGCTGAACCCTGACAGTAGCCAATAGGCTGAACTCTTACAGTTATAGACAGTAGCCAATAGGCTGAACCCTTACAGTTATAGACAGTAGCCAATAGGCTGTATCCTTACAGTTATAGAAAGTAGCCAATAGGCTGAACCCTAACAGTTATAGACAGTAGCCAATAGGCTGAACCCTTACAGTTATAGACAGTAGCCAATAGGCTGAACCCTTACAGTTATAGACAGTAGCCAATAGGCTGAACCCTTACAGTTTTAGACAGTAGCCAATAGGCTGAACCCTTACAGTTTTAGACAGTAGCCAATAGGCTGTATCCTTAGTTATAGACAGTAGCCAATAGGCTGAACCCTTACAGTTATAGACAGTAGCCAATAGGCTGAACCCTTACAGTTATAGACAGTAGCCAATAGGCTTAACCCTTACAGTTATAGACAGTAGCCAATAGGCTGAACCCTTACAGTTATAGACAGTAGCCAATAGGCTGAACCCTTACAGTTTTAGACAGTAGCCAATAGGCTGAACCCTTACAGTTTTAGACAGTAGCCAATAGGCTGTATCCTTAGTTATAGACAGTAGCCAATAGGCTGAACCCTTACAGTTATAGACAGTAGCCAATAGGCTGAACCCTTACAGTTATAGACAGTAGCCAATAGGCGGAACCCTTACAGTTATAGACAGTAGCCAATAGGCTAAACCCTGACCGTTTTAGACATTAGCCAATAGGCTGAACCCTTACAGTTTTAGACAGTAGCCAATAGGCTGAACCCTTACAGTTATAGACAGTAGCCAATAGGTTGAACCCTTACAGTTATAGACAGTAGCCAATAGGCTAAACCCTGACAGTTTTAGACAGTAGCCAATATGCTGAACCCTTACAGTTTTAGACAGTAGCCAATAGGCTGAACCCTTACAGTTATAGACAGTAGCCAATAGGCTGAACCCTTACAGTTATAGACAGTAGCCAATAGGCTGAACCCTTACAGTTATAGACAGTTGCCAATAGGCTGAACCCTTAGTTATAGACAGTAGCCAATAGGCTGTATCCTTACAGTTATAGACAGTAGCCAATAGGCTGAACCCTAACAGTTTTAGACAGTAGCCAATAGGCTGAACCCTTACAGTTATAGACAGTAGCCAATAGGCTGAACCCTTGCAGTTATAGACAGTAACCAATAGGCTGAACCCTTACAGTTTTAGACAGTAGCCAATAGGCTGAACCCTAACAGTTTTAGACAGTAGCCAATAGGCTGAACCCTTACAGTTATAGACAGTAGCCAATAGGCTGAACCCTTGCAGTTATAGACAGTAACCAATAGGCTGAACCCTTACAGTGTTAGACAGTAGCCAATAGGCTGAACCCTTACAGTTATAGACAGTAGCCAATAGGCTGAACCCTTAGTTATAGACAGTAACCAATAGGCTGAACCCTTACAGTTTTAGACAGTAGCCAATAGGCTATTGTGGCTATCCGAGCATAATGTAGTAGGCCTACCAACAAAACCAATGGAGTAAATCCCATAACATTTCCACATGGAAATAGCTGTTGATTTCTATGATATAGCCTACAATAGTCTATATGTGGTGTTCAATGCAGGTCTACATTAAATGAGACTTTTAACGACATTTTTACATTATGAAGAGCCTGACTTTAATGCATGATTTTTTACTTGGTCTGTAACACCATGGGACAAATAGGTAAATTGTATTATATGATGCAAGAAACTACTTTACAAAATGAATTATAATTACCATACAGGGAATTAGACAATGTAGGCTACCCCTCTGCCTATTGTTGTACATGCATATTCAAGCCTGTCTCAAAATACAACACTGTCCCTTTAATTAAGACAAGCTTTTTACCTGACTGGCTTTTCAAAGACAACTTGAAATGTAGCCTACATTTTATGTGCTCTTGTAGGAAGCAGTAACTCCCCATTGCTGACCTTTACTTATCTATAACTGGGCTGATAACTCACTAACTAGCAAAGAACATCAACAAACATGCAGCTCTGTGCTCTGAACTGAACTGATCTGAACTGATCTGAACTGATCTGATCTGAACTGATTTGATCTGATCTGATCTGACCTGATCTGATCTGAATTGATCTGACCTGATCTGAACTGAACTGAACTGAACTGATCTGAACTGATCTGCTTCCCTGTGGCTCAGTTGGTAGAGCATGGTGTTTGCAATGGTGTTTGCAACGCCAGGGTTGTGGGTTCGATTCCCACGGGGGGCCAGTATGGAGGGAAAAAAAGAAGAAAAATGTATGAAATGAATTGAAATGTATCCATTCACTACTGTAAGTCGCTCTGGATAAGAGCATCTGCTAAATGACTAAAATGTAAATGTAATCTGAAAAGCGCATTCACTCGTGGGTGATTGAAAGATTGCTCGTGGGCTACCCCCGCCAATAGTATTCTACTCCGTTGTGCTCTGCCTACAACAAAATCACAGACTCAGTCTTGCAAAGTTAGATTTGTTTTGGTGTGTTGCATTGAAAAGGGACTGATCTAATGTTTAATCGATCTATATAGTGCAAACTAATGGAACGAACTCAGTGAAGTCCAATCTCTGCGCCATGGCAATTCTTCTGCGCGGCAATTCATGCGCAGAAAGCATCAGCGTATGTTACATTAGGGAGAAAAACAAAGTTCAAAGCCTGTTGAGAGCAGAACAGGGTTCAAAGCCTGTTGGGAACAGGACAGGGTTCAAAGCCTGTTGGGAACAGAACAGGGTTCAAAGCCTGTTGGGAACAGAACAGGGTTCAAAGCCTGTTGGGAACAGAACAGGGTTCAAAGCCTTTTGAGAGCAGAACAGGGTTCAAAGCCTGTTGAGAGCAGAACAAAGCTGAAAGCCTGTTGAGAGCAGAACAGGGTTCAAAGCCTGTTGAGAGCAGAACAAGGTCCAAAGCCTGTTGGGAACAGAACACGGTTCAAAGCCTGTTGGGAGCAGAACACGGTTCAAAGCCTGTTGGGAGCAGAACAGGGTTCAAAGCCTGTTGGGAGCAGAACAAGGTTCAAAGCCTGTTGAGGGCAGAACAAGGTCCAAAGCCTGTTGGGACAGAACACAGTTCAAAGCCTGTTGAGAATAGAAACAGTCTCTTTATTTGATAAATTGCTTCTCTGATTTGACACCAGTTCACTGCCAATAACTCTCACTGTTTACTGATGTAGCATAGGAAAACATGAAACACTGAATACTGATGTAGCAGAAGGAAAACATGAAACACTGAATACTGATGTAGCAGAAGGAAAACATGAAACACTGAATACTGATGTAGCAGAAGGAAAACATGAAACACTGAATACTAATGTAGCAGAAGGAAAACATGAAACACTGAATACTAATGTAGCAGAAGGAAAACATGAAACACTGAATACTGATGTAGCAGAAGGAAAACATGAAACACTGAATACTGATGTAGCAGAAGGAAAACATGAAACACTGAATACTGATGTAGCAGAAGGAAAACATGAAACACTGAATACTGATGTAGCAGAAGGAAAACATGAAACACTGAATACTAATGTAGCAGAAGGAAAACATGAAACACTGAATACTAATGTAGCAGAAGGAAAACATGAAATACTGATGTAGCAGAAGGAAAACATGAAACACTGAATACTGATGTAGCAGAAAGAAAACATGAAACACTGAATACTGATGTAGCAGAAGGAAAACATGAAACACTGAATACTGATGTAGCAGAAGGAAACCATGAAACACTGAATACTGATGTAGCAGAAGGAAAACATGAAACACTGAATACTGATGTAGCAGAAGGAAAACATGAAACACTGAATACTGATGTAGCAGAAGGAAAACATGAAACACTGAATACTGATGTAGCATAGGAAAACATGAAACACTGAATACTGATGTAGCAGAAGGAAAACATGAAACACTGAATACTGATGTAGCAGAAGGAAAACATGAAACACTGAATACTGATGTAGCAGAAGGAAAACATGAAACACTGAATACTGATGTAGCAGAAGGAAAACATGAAACACTGAATACTGATGTAGCAGAAGGAAAACATGAAACACTGAATACTAATGTAGCAGAAGGAAAACATGAAACACTGAATACTAATGTAGCAGAAGGAAAACATGAAACACTGAATACTGATGTAGCAGAAGGAAAACATGAAACACTGAATACTGATGTAGCAGAAGGAAAACATGAAACACTGAATACTGATGTAGCAGAAAGAAAACATGAAACACTGATGTAGCAGAAGGAAAACATGAGTTTTGATCAGACCAAGGTTCTAACTCTGTTCTTTGCCGTTGCATCAGACAATACGTTCATTACATCCAGGAAGGTCATGTGGTTTTACAATACAAGATCCAACCCCATTCAACCCCATATTATACTGTGTCTGCAGTGTTATGCCGCTCTGTTGGGTCAGTTCAGTGTGTGTTATCAGTGTTTATCACTAGTCCAGTGTAGTGAAACATGGCAGATGTCAGTGAGATGCCGTGTTGGCGATCCCTTAACCTTTTTAGCCCCCCGAAGCCCAGCTTGGCTTCGACTGTGCCACAAAGCATGTTCTGGTGGTCAGACAGAAGTGGTGTAAAACCCCCCCACGTTCTCTCTGTTTTTCTCCTCTCAGAACAAGATGTTCATCTATAGGGGGAAGGAGTACGAGAGGAGAGAGGACTTTGAGGCCAGACTGCTGACCCAGTTCCCCAACGCTGACAAGATGAAGACTACCACTCCGCCCAGTGAAGACATCAAGACCTCTCCCTCACAGTGTATCCTTACTACAGAGATCACAGTCAGACAGCCAGAAGAGGACTGGCCACCCCTCACAGCCTGGTTCCTCTCTAGGTTTCTTCCTAGGTTCTGGCCTTTCTAGGGAGTTTTTACTAGCCGCTGTTCTTCTGCCTCTGCATTGCTTGCTCTCTGGGGTTTTAGGCTGGGTTATAGCACTGCTGATGTAAAATGGGCTTGATAAAATAAATGTGATTGATTGAGTCAGACAGACATCAAGAACTATCCCTGACAGTGTATACTTATCACAGAGATTACAGTCAATCAATCAGTTATTCAATTATATTTATAAAGTACTTTTTCCATACATCAACAGTCTTCCCAAAGTGCTTCACCACCGCCATCTACACACGTTAACCCCACACATTCAGAATACTGGGAGGGTCTAGGCATGAGTTTAGTTTGTATGGTAGAGCGTAGTCTACTTTACACTTCTGTTCTGTTGAAATTATTGTGACCAGTTCATTTATATTCAAGACTTCAATATTTCCCTTAACGGTTGTGATGAAGGCATCCAGTGTTTCACCGTCAAGCCTGTTCTGGAACTCCCTTCAAAGTTCCAGAACAAACCAGTGTCTGAGCAGATCGTCAGGTATGTATCTGTCTGTCTTCTTATCTGACTTCTTCCTTGTTATACAGAGTGTGTACATCATGTATGGGTGGGTTACGTCAGAACTACAGTCCATCTGGGTGACATATTAATGCATATTACTACTTCATGAATCTGTCTAGTTTAGTTTCATCCTTTGCATTCTCTGAGTAGTACTTTATCACCTGTTATATTAGTCCTGAACTAAATGAGATGGAGTCAGGTACTTTATCACCTGTTATATTAGTCCTGAACTAAATGAGATGGAGTCAGGTACTTTATCACCTGTTATATTAGTCCTGAACTAAATGAGATGGAGTCAGATACTTTATCACCTGTTACATCAGACTCCAGAGGAGAGCACTGGTACAGAACACTGTAGCAGTAGGATAGACCCAGAGGACACTGGTACAGAACACTGTAGCAGTAGGATAGATCCAGAGGACACTGGTACAGAACACTGTAGCAGTAGGATAGAGGACAACACTGGTACAGAACACTGTAGCAGTAGGACAGACCCAGAGGACACTGGTACAGAACACTGTAGCAGTAGGATAGAGGAGAACACTGGTACAGAACACTGTAGCAGTAGGACAGATCCAGAGGACACTGGTACAGAACACTGTAGCAGTAGGATAGACCCAGAGGACACTGGTACAGAACACTGTAGGATAGAGGAGAACACTGGTACAGAACACTGTAGCAGTAGGACAGACCCAGAGGACACTGGTACAGAACACTGTAGCAGTAGGATAGACCCAGAGGACACTGGTACAGAACACTGTAGCAGTAGGATAGAGGAGAACACTGGTACAGAACACTGTAGCAGTAGGACAGATCCAGAGGACACTGGTACAGAACACTGTAGCAGTAGGATAGACCCAGAGGACACTGGTACAGAACACTGTAGCAGTAGGATAGATCCAGAGGACACTGGTACAGAACACTGTAGCAGTAGGATAGAGGACAACACTGGTACAGAACACTGTAGCAGTAGGATAGATCCAGAGGACACTGGTACAGAACACTGTAGCAGTAGGATAGAGGAGAACACTGGTACAGAACACTGTAGCAGTAGGATAGATCCAGAGGACACTGGTACAGAACACTGTAGCAGTAGGACAGATCCAGAGGACACTGGTACAGAACACTGTAGCAGTAGGATAGATCCAGAGGACACTGGTACAGAACACTGTAGCAGTAGGATAGAGGAGAACACTGGTACAGAACACTGTAGCAGTAGGATAGATCCAGAGGACACTGGTACAGAACACTGTAGCAGTAGGATAGACCCAGAGGACACTGGTACAGAACACTGTAGCAGTAGGATAGATCCAGAGGACACTGGTACAGAACACTGTAGCAGTAGGATAGACCCAGAGGACACTGGTACAGAACACTGTAGCAGTAGGATAGACCCAGAGGACACTGGTACAGAACACTGTAGCAGTAGGACAGAGAACACTGGGACTGGAAGGTGAACAAATCTAAATGGAAATGTGTTGGTAGATCAAACAGTGGTTGACCTTCATGTGTTTCCTGCTGTTATTAATTCACTCTGCCAGCTCCCTCTCCCTTCATCACAGCTACTACAGCAGACACACAGTCATCACAGCTAATACAGCAGACACACAGTCATCACAGCTAATACAGCAGACACACAGTCATCACAGCTAATACAGCAGACACACAGTCATCACAGCTACTGCAGCAGACACACAGTCATCACAGCTAATACAGCAGACACACAGTCATCACAGCTAATACAGCAGACACACAGTCATCACAGCTAATACAGCAGACACACAGTCATCACAGCTACTGCAGCAGACACACAGTCATCACAGCTAATACAGCAGACACACAGTCATCACAGCTAATACAGCAGACACACAGTCATCACAGCTAATACAGCAGACACACAGTCATCACAGCTACTACAGCAGACACACAGTCATCACAGCTAATACAGCAGACACACAGTCATCACAGCTAATACAGCAGACACACAGTCATCACAGCTAATACAGCAGACACACAGTCATCACAGCTACTGCAGCAGACACACAGTCATCACAGCTAATACAGCAGACACACAGTCATCACAGCTACTGCAGCAGACACACAGTCATCACAGCTAATACAGCAGACACACAGTCATCACAGCTAATACAGCAGACACACAGTCATCACAGCTAATACAGCAGACACACAGTCATCACAGCTACTGCAGCAGACACACAGTCATCACAGCTAATACAGCAGACACACAGTCATCACAGCTAATACAGCAGACACACAGTCATCACAGCTAATACAGCAGACACACAGTCATCACAGCTACTGCAGCAGACACACAGTCATCACAGCTAATACAGCAGACACACAGTCATCACAGCTAATACAGCAGACACACAGTCATCACAGCTAATACAGCAGACACACAGTCATCACAGCTACTACAGCAGACACACAGTCATCACAGCTAATACAGCAGACACACAGTCATCACAGCTAATACAGCAGACACACAGTCATCACAGCTAATACAGCAGACACACAGTCATCACAGCTACTGCAGCAGACACACAGTCATCACAGCTAATACAGCAGACACACAGTCATCACAGCTACTGCAGCAGACACACAGTCATCACAGCTAATACAGCAGACACACAGTCATCACAGCTAATACAGCAGACACACAGTCATCACAGCTAATACAGCAGACACACAGTCATCACAGCTACTGCAGCAGACACACAGTCATCACAGCTAATACAGCAGACACACAGTCATCACAGCTAATACAGCAGACACACAGTCATCACAGCTAATACAGCAGACACACAGTCATCACAGCTACTGCAGCAGACACACAGTCATCACAGCTAATACAGCAGACACACAGTCATCACAGCTAATACAGCAGACACACAGTCATCACAGCTAATACAGCAGACACACAGTCATCACAGCTACTACAGCAGACACACAGTCATCACAGCTAATACAGCAGACACACAGTCATCACAGCTAATACAGCAGACACACAGTCATCACAGCTACTGCAGCAGACACACAGTCATCACAGCTAATACAGCAGACACACAGTCATCACAGCTAATACAGCAGACACACAGTCATCACAGCTACTACAGCAGACACACAGTCATCACAGCTAATACAGCAGACACACAGTCATCACAGCTAATACAGCAGGCACACAGTCATCACAGCTAATACAGCAGACACACAGTCATCACAGCTAATACAGCAGACACACAGTCATCACAGCTACTGCAGCAGACACACAGTCATCACAGCTAATACAGCAGACACACAGTCATCACAGCTAATACAGCAGACACACAGTCATCACAGCTACTGCAGCAGACACACAGTCATCACAGCTAATACAGCAGACACACAGTCATCACAGCTAATACAGCAGACACACAGTCATCACAGCTACTGCAGCAGACACACAGTCATCACAGCTAATACAGCAGACACACAGTCATCACAGCTAATACAGCAGAC